>NC_087066.1:49446650-49713528 GCF_963678635.1 Symsagittifera roscoffensis
TCTTCAAACCTTACATCGTAACATCAAGCTTTTAGCAATGATAACAAGTAACTAAACTAAAAAAAAAATTCGACAGACGTGCGGGAGTGAAAAAGAGCCGAAAGTTTATTCTTATTAGAGCATTACCTTTGTTAACTGAATCAACTTTACGTTTCAGGTATAAATAAACTTAACAAATTTGTATGAAGACAAATTGGGCAACAAACCCCACAGGCAAATTTTTATGGCAACTGAATAAAAATTAAGAAGACTGCTCGCATGAGGGTGAAACTCTGAATGATTCAACTGCAATTTTATGTCGATGGAGTACCTGTTTTCTATTTGACTATTATTTTAAAAGTATGTTCCACTGCAAATTGGCTTAATGGAAAAAAGTTATATGCAATTTCAATTTATTACGAGTCCAAACTGTGGACTGGATAGGCGCACAATTTTGTGTCTATATTTTCCTGGATTCCAGAGACAAGTTTTTAAATATGTTCCAAAATAAAAGTAGATTCCACTTACAAAAATTTCAGTGGATTCCGCGTACAAATACTTGTAGCGTAAATTTTATCGGCACATTGATTTTGTTGCGGTTCGGCAACGAGCGAATATAGGTAAATGTTTCGGATTCCGCAAATGTAAGCGAATTCCGCAAATGTAAATGGATTTCGCAAATTTATGAGGATTCCGCCTACAATTTGCGGATTCCACTAACAGTTGCTTAAGTTTACTTAACACATATATCATTCTTTGTTAATGTATTCCCCAATCTGGTTCCGGGTTCCACACATTTTGTTGCGGATTCCGCTAAGTTGCCTGTTTTTGGAGCGCTTTCAAGCAATACAATGTCTTTGCTATTTGTCCGTGGAATCCAAACCAGCGAAGAAGACCAAAGAAAAATAGCAATGTTGCTCATTCCGCGACAAATCTTATTCTTGCCTGTTGTGGAATCCGATTACAATTCACAAAATGCACAGTTTGGCCTCGTAATGACAAAATTTTTAACAAAAGATAAATACAAAATTCTGATCAAGCTATGTAAAATACGAAGTAATTTCTCATATTTAGTTAAGTATTGGAATGAACACGTGTCATTTTAAATAATTGTTTCTACGAGGATTTCTACGTGTTAATAGCAAAAAATAAATCGCGTTTGGCCAAATTGGCAATTAAATTGGCTAAATTGGCAAATTGGCAATCTCAAAAACCCAATTATGTTACAAAAAATGGGGGCAGTACAACAGTGCCAAAAACTGCTGAGTTTTGGCACTGTTGAACAACAGTTTAGTTTTCTGCAATTTTGTAGTTCGGAACTATTGAACACCTCTCTAAGAGCAGTACAATAGTGCCGAAGTACACTAGCGCCGAAAAAAAGTTGACAACCTTTTAACTCTTATATTCTCTAAGAAAAACAATCATAGGAGAAATATCTTTAATTTGAGCTCAAAACAACATTATCTGTTGAATGAATTCAAATGTTCTGTAAAAATTGCAAGTTCAAAAGTCACAAAAATCTGGAACAAAAACCATCCAGAGCACAGATTTTCTCTGGCTGGTTTTCTCGGGATCTTCAAAAATTGGAGCAATAGTTTGGTTTAGCAATGAACAGCAACCAAACAGCCGTACCTTAGCGGGCGAAGGAATTGATAGGGAATGTTTCGCGGAACTAGTACGTAATGAAACTTGATTAATTTGATTCGCGTCGAACTGTCGCCCGCTTTTTATATATGCACCGAGTTGTCGTTTGCCACGAAATGCGGCCACACCTGTTATTATACGTCCATTTTGGACAGATTGGAACTAGTTTTGTATTGACTCAAAATACGGACGTTTTGAGGGCTAGTCTACTCTCCCCGCATCCTTAAACTTTACTATTGATCAAACTCACTTAAAATAGTTTAGAAATTGGCAAAAGGACGCTAAAAATTTGCCCAAGTTACGCTGAAAAATATGCAACAATTATTCCATCCTTTCTTTGAAAGTCGAAACCAAGATACAAAAAATGCAAATGGATAGCAAAAGAATAGAAGCGCAGATTGGTAACTTAGTGTTCTTCTGTGGAATCGAGAGTGCTTGTTGAATGAAGTGACTTCAGCGAAACTTAAAAAAACTACAGTATCTCGTCAGGAAACACAGCTGTTTTGTGTCTGCCACTTAGTCTTCGACGCTGATGAATTATTGAACGTAGTTTCAGGGAGGATTTAGGAGTTTTTGAGGAGGGGTGGAGTTTGGAAATTTTTTTGAAAACGCTGTCGACCTTAAGTCGACCAAATAGATTGTCTGAGCTCTCGCAAATCAATCTAAAGACCGTATATTGACCAAATTTTCTGCGCCGCAGTCGATTTTTTTAAAACCGTGTTTAGGCACTTGTGCGCCGAAGTCGAATTTTTTAAAACCGTGTTTAGGCACTTTTGAAAAAATTTGACCAAAATGTGCATTTTTTGGCGCGCGCTTCTCTTTCAAAATTAGTAAGTTTTGGCGCCATTTTAGGGTCGGTCAGTCGAAAATGGATATGCTAAAAGAGTACCAAAAGTATTATAATTTAAGCATAAAAATTTTACTAATGGAAAAAAGGTTTTGATAGAAAAGAAACTATTTTAATAAAAGGTATCATTGAAAGAAAAAATATCAATTATTTACCTGTTGATGGTATGGCTAGGTTTTGTTTTCAGAATGGTACAAAAGGGCACTACAAAACAGATATGAATAACTTGTGCTGTACAACGCAGTAAAGCGATAAAAATCCGATCGCTGTCGCTGAAAAATTTACACGTCCCTTCTGTGCTGTAGTTTTGAAACAGTTTTGATTGTGATGCTATTTGCAATATGCGGATACAGGTATATAAGCGGCGAAATGTATGGAGCAATTTGATTTTAATTTTGATGGATAAAGATAGCTGAAAAGAAAGGAACAGAGTAAAAGTGTTTACTTGAATTTATACGTTGTTGTAAAGTACCAACCGCGGTGCATAGGCGGTGGCGGTGGCGGTAGTAGCGGCAGTCGACAACAAATAGATGGAGCGTGTAAAACACAACTATGCGGCGGGGCTGATGAAATTAAGATATCAGCCAAGTGCCTCTTTAGTCCTCATTTCACTTAGTCCCCTCTTTACTTCCACATACACACACACACATACACACACACATACACACACACAGCTAGTCTATCTCTCTCTCGCTCTCTGTGATCTTTTCAGCCTCTCTTATTGTTACAATATGCATCACTTTTCACATACTTGAGCACAGACATGCATTATTAAAAGGAGGGGGACCACTGCTCCATACTGCTTCAGCCACAGCCACAGCCACAGGCAGGTCCCCCTAACTGCACACAGTGGCGCAACACAAGACAAGTATAACAAATAATGGCACTATACATGAAGGAGGCATCAGGTAGCAGGCCACGTGTAGGCCAGTAGGTTAAGTTAGGTTAGGTGGCCCTACCTCTGTCCATCCCACCCCATCCCACCCCATCCCATTCAACCTCACTCATTCCATTTGTTTCTCTTATCTCTAAACAGTGTTTTGTGAGTTGGATTGCCAATCAGTAATCACAAATGCACCATCTACAATATAGCGACAGACCAACTAAACAAACTACAGGGAAATGAGTGGATGAGGAGATATGGATAAATTACTGTGTGTTGGAAGCTGAAAAAGTGCTGAATAATTGATAGCCAAACACACTCTTCCTTTCTCTCTCTTGTCTCTTCATAAATTATGTTGGCCCTGTCCACCTCTTGCACTGCACACACCTGTGTTCATGTACACTAACAGTCAAACACTTTCTTCCAACTCATACTTTGTACTTTTTCTATTTTTACTATTATACACTGAGTAACCTTTCATTGTAACACTAGTAACCTTTCATTTTTTTCTTCATACTTCAATGTTAACCAAGTGTAATTATGTTAGCAACTTCAATTGTGCTTATGAATACATTATGCCATGAAAAGATTTAGAAAAAAAACGGCAGCAAAGTGTCAAATTCTAAATCAACATATAAATCAATTTAAGGTCTGATTACGGCAATCACAGATTGAAATCCAATTCTGTAATCCAATTGGGGGGGGGGGGGGGTGGTTATGGCTTATCGTGCCTAATCAGGGGTGAAAATGTTCTACTGAATCCAAGCGAAGGCTTCGCTTGTCAAAATGCTTTTCAAGAAAACGTACATAAGTTAGTTTATCATAACTTATTAAGACTTTAATGCTTAAATGATGAGTTAGTGGCGTTGAGTTAATGATGTTCTCAAACGATAACCAATTTTCGACCTCAAGCTAAATACGTCTTAAAATTTAAAAAAAATCCTTAAAAAAAGGCCAAGTTGCTTCTGCATCAAAAACACGGCGGTGTATCGACTAGCATAAAGCTCGACCAGCATAAAATTTTTTAAATGAAAATTGTATCGACTAGCATAAAAATCGAAAGATTGTCGAAATTGAATATTGTTAAAATTAAAATCATTGGCTCTTGCGTTAACTATCCCCCTTAAAGAAGACCTAAAGATTACATTCCGCAGTGGAGTTTCATGGATAAAAATTGATTATTTATACACCTCGTTTTCACCCCACCCAAACCCCCGGGTTGACCTCCATACACCGAAAATGCTTATCGTGCAAATCCATAAATCCTATTTGGAAATTGTATGACTAGCATTTTTTTGATGGCGACACAAGTGATTTTGAAATTGGTATAAATTTTTCTTGGTTTTTTTTCAACCGCAAAACGAATTTCGAATTGCATGCAAAATTTAATTTTTTGTGTGTGCATAACATAGTCCTGAGACACAAAAATTGGATTTTTTTCGTTTCTCTGGATAACTTTAAAAAAAAAAACAATCAAAACACCTACTTATTTTGTATGGCATGTTTATGTATGCCTAGATCAATTCATGAATAATTAAAAACTCAAACTTTGAAAATTATCATCTTTGAAAAATTTTGCCAAAATTTAAAAGTTTGTTACTTTTGTTATATCATTTGTAAAAGATATTTGTAAAAGACAATTCAGCTCGTGCTGTATGCAGTGTAAATGCAAGATTATCGAACTTTGGTTCCTTGAATAAACCAAGGTCTATGTCACTTGCGTTCAGTTAGGAACACAACCCAAATTTTTTGAGAAATTAAATTTAGAAAAACAGTTTTGGTTTATGGAAAGATATTTATCATACAATTTTCATGTATATGGAAAAATGGTTATCATAGAGATTTCATACAATCTTCGTACATATGGAATTGTATGGTAAGAAGTTTTTCATATATGAAAATTGTATGATAAGAAATTTTTTTGGTCAACCCTGGCCACGCGTGTAAGCGCGAAGGGGAGTTGAGGTGTTTGGGTGAATAGTAATCGCAGAGGGGGGACGAATTACCACCTCTTTTTGCCAACTTTTATTTGTTTCGTTGAAAAAAATGAAAACTTTTGTTTGATTTTTTAAAACAATGAGTGCAAAACAAATCAAACGGCTAGTTTTCTTTTAAAACTCGCAAAATTAGACTTGAAACCATTCAGATTCCAAATTTATTCAAAAACAAAAAAATTTCACTACTCCATCTTCAAAAATCAAATTTTTAATGCTGGCAGTTTTAATTACAAAACTTTTGTAGTACATTTTTGCAATGAACTAATTTGATGCAATTATATTTTGCTTCATGAGTATTGTAGTCTATTTGCTAGTTTGCTTTCACTATCTTTTATCTCACGTGATAAGCAGAAAATTTTCTTTGTAATTTTTAATCGGCTGAAAATTTAATTAATTAAAAATGTGCGAAAAACAGCCGCAAAAAGAAACGTTTAGAATCATCATATGTATCTATTTAAGGTCTGATTGCGGCAATTGCAAATTCTGAAAGTCGTGTTTTCCAGGGAAGTCGAACAAATATTAATTTCTGTCGAGAGATTTCGCCGCAAAATTTTCAATGTAATCTACTTTCTGATCAGAAATTCACAAAAAAAAAATTGTCTCGACAGACAAAACAGTCTCCTAAACCACAAGACCTGAATTAACACAGCATGTTCAAAAAATTATTTTGAATTAGTTGTTAATTTCTCAACTTTCGAAGAATATGACAGAAAACTTTGTGCTTGGGATGACTTTTTTTCACTTGTGATCATTTATAACAATTGATGGATTTTTTTTAATTTTGAGGTTTTTAAAAAATGAAGCCATGTAGGGTACAAAGTGATAGATAACATAGCATTGAGAAGTGTTTCGCGTTGTCTTAAATTGGCGAAAATGCCAATTTTAAACCCCCATTACAATTCGAAAAAATATCACAGGTGAAATATATTTTCAATTTTGAGCTCAAAAAAAACAATAAAACCTTGCTTTTTAGATGATATAAAAAATTCCCTTAAAAATAGCTGGTTAAAAAGTCGAAGCTTGTCCAAAGAAGAAAAACAACCCCAGCACAATTATTTTGTCACTTTCTTCGAAAGTTGGAACAAAAATTCGAGAAAAGGTAGAGATAATTTTGACAGCCCACTTCACGCAAACAGTTTACTCATAAGTCTAAATGAAAACAAATTGTGCTACAAATTCACGGTTTAAGCTGAAAATTTTCTCTAAGTGACAAACAACCAGCGTGCAAATATCTAGAAAAGTATATCACTTACTAATTATTGTTTCAAAGTGATACTGGAAACGTGAAAAAGAGACCCTGGGAACAGTTGAAATTATATCAAAACCAAAACATTATGACCCTTGATTCAATTGCTGGAAAACTAAGAGCGATGGTTGCTCCAATAGTTAAAAAGGTATTCTGATTTACGGTTGTTGACGCTAAAAGTCTCTGGAGTTTTCATTTCTTCTGCAAAAAAAAATAACTAAATTTATTTGTTTTTGTAAGATAAGTGAGAGCTTCAATGAAATTTTTCTCGAGCGTAATTCTTTAATAAAATTTTAAATTATGTTTAAAAACTGCTTGAATTTGTATCTCAAAAAAATGTTGCAATCAGATTACTTTCTTAAAACCCTGTGCTTTTTTGATATAAACCAAAAACTAACCAAAAAAATCAAAAATCAAATTGCTCGTAGAACCTTTATATTAAAAAAACGTTTGATTGATTTTCTATTCGATTTCCTGCTTGTAAGCTGAACACTTTAGCAAGACGATAGAACATTATTCCTGAAAACTCTGAGAGTTTTCTAGAGAGTAAGGTCTCTTATCTTAAACCAAAAATCTGTAATTTTTGCAAATGATGGTCTAACGAAACTTGTCTTTAATTTATGAAACATGTGTAATCTTTTTTCCTGTAACAACAATAACCAGTGTGTAAACTCTACCGGTATATTTTCAGGCTGATGTTCACACTGTAAAATATGAAGTCTCAGAAGCTTCTTATTTGGGAGATATGGCCTTTTGCCTTTTTTTCATAAGTCTAAAACACTTGTAAAATTTTGAACACTCCTGTTGAACACTTTTTTCCTGCGTTTTGAAAAAACTTGAGAGTTCATCTTCAAATAGAAACTTATAAATTAAGATTAGTTTTCTATTTCTTAACTCAAAAGGGTAATTTCAATGGTTGCGCTGTCTATCCTCTCCGAGGATCATTGCTTAAAATAGTACAACATAAAAACTAACAAGACTGCTCGTATCAAGGCGAAGCCCTGAATGTTCCGACTGCCTTTTAAGGATTCTGGAGCAGTAATAACATTCAAAAATTAAATGAAATAAAACAAAATGAAAATTTTTTTCTCTAAAATTTGATATTTTTTATGAAAATCGTCCCCCCACACGCCATTTAAAGTACAAAAGGATAGATTTTGCTCCTTGTTACAATTCAACTACGGCAAATCAGTTTCTTTCAACGAATTTGGAACGATTTCTAGAACGGATTAACTCTCCGCTTACGCGTTAATAGCGCGAAATTTATCGCGCGTTAGTTGTCCCAACAAATTGGCCAAAATGGCAATCTTTAAACCCCCGTAATTTTACGAAAAATGATCACAGGTAAAAATTTTTTTCGAATTTGAGCTTAGGACAACAATACCTTTAAAAAAGATCCTAGTTAAAATGGCTAATTAAAAGTCGAAAATTGTCTGAAGAAAAAAAAACCCACCCCGAGCACAAATATTCCGTTACTTTCTTATCGAAAGTCGGAACAATTAGTTTATAATGAAAACAGTGACTGGAGAGACATATATTCTTTCTCCTTTTCTTTCTTTCTCATAAAGAAGTCCGGATGAAACAATCCTCGACAATATTTCCCTCATAACAAATTTTGGATGAAATCATCCGGTTTGAAAGAGCTTTCAAACTTGAATAGCGTTACCTCAAGTAATATTTTTTGTTTCATTTCTAATTTTTATCACTTTGGCTTTTTTTCAATCATTATCTTTTTGGTTTTATAGGGTTTTGTTCCGACTTTCGATACGAAAGTAACGGAATATTTGTGCTCGGGTGGGGTTTTTTTTCTTCAGACAAATTTCGACTTTTTAACAAGCCATTTTTGACGGATTTTTTTTAAATATCGCTCAAAAGCTATTGTTGTCCTGAGCTTAAATTTGAAACGATATTTCACCTGTGATCATTTTTCTTAAAGTTGTGAGGGTTTAAAGATTACCATTTTGGCTAATTTGGGACAATTAACGTTCGATATATTTCGCGCTATTAACGCGTAAGCGGAGATTTAATCCGTCTTAGAAATCAATCCAAATTGGTTGAAAGAAGCCTATTTGCCATAATTGATTTGTTACAAGGAGCAAAATCTATTCTTTTGTAGTTTACATGGCGTGTGGGGGGATGACTTTTATGGAAAAAATTTCAAATTTTAGAAAAAATTTTTGTTCATTTTTTTACGTTTAATTTGTTAATGATTTTTATGTTATTACTGCTCAATAAACCTTAAAAGGCAGTCGGAACATTTAAGGCTTCGCCCTGATACGAGCAGTCTTGTTGTTCCGACTTTCAATACGAAAGTAACGGAATTTTTGCGCTCGTGGTCGGTTTTTTTTCTTCAGACAAATTTCGACTTTTTAACTAGCCATTTTTGGCGGAATTTTTTATGTCTTTCGAAAGGTATTGGTGTCTTGAGCTCAATTTTGAAAAGATATTTTACCTGTGATCATTTTTCGTAAAGTTAAGGGGGTTTAAAGATGGTATAATTCGCGCTATTAACGCGTAAGCGGAGAGTTAATCCGTCTTAGAAATTGTTCCAAATTGGTTTAAAGAAGCTTATTTGCCATCAGTGATCGTTACAAGGAGCGAAATTTATCCTTTGGTACTTTTTATGGCTTGTGGGGAGATGATTTTTAAAAAAAATTCAAAATTTTAGAAAAAAAAAATTTTCTTTTTGTTTTATTTTATTTAATTTTTTAATGCTATACTGCTCCATAAACCTCAAAAGGCAGTCGGAACATCCAGGGCTTCGCCCTGATACGAGCAGTCTTGTTTCTTTTTCTAAAGTGTTTAAAACATTTACATACTCAGAAATGCGTTATTCGTTTTCTTCCGACTCGAAATAAAGTGACGAAACGTTTGTGCTCTGTGTGACTTTTTTCCTACAGCTTTCAAACAAGGCGACTTTGAGATTTTGAACACTTTTTTTAATATTTGATAAATATGGATACCCTGAGCTCAAGTTCAAAAAGATAATTTAACTGTGATCATTTTGTGCTACCAGCGCGTAAGCGGCTATTTAATCTGCCAATCTGCCTCAAAATCTGCCCAAACATCTATGAGAAAGGCAGTCACAAAGTTCATGACAAATTTTTCTATCACAAATTGTGACTTATGAATTTAAACTCTCCGAAATTCATTGGAAGGTCATTCCACCTAATAAAATTGAAACACTGACCTATCATTCTTTTGCTCCAAATTTAAGAAAAAAGTCATTCTTAACTTATTCCGGAAAAAAATATATACAAAACTGCTTCAAAAATGTCGCACTAGCTTATGAGATGGCATAATAGTTTGCATTCTAACACCAAACGAATGTCTACCTATCTGAAAAAAGTGACGTTATGAATACTGTTTAACCTACGTGTCAAAGTTTTTCTATCAAGTAAACAAAATGGCATGATTTATGATAACATGCAAAGCAGAGTGAACGTTTGAGATATTTCTTTCAATTTTTTGAAACAGTTTGAAATTTTGTGGACAAATATCATACCAGGTGCACGACTCGCTAAACCATGGCCGATAAATTTTGGGAAAATGCAGCTAAAGGTGTTCTTGCTCCTAAGCTTCGGAAATTTTGTGAAAACTAAGGCTGAATGAAGCTCTCTCGATAATTGTTTGGCAGAAGAAATGGTGAAAAGACATTAATGGGTTAAAAAAATCAAGGCTTTGTGGTTAAAAATTTTCAGAGACATGAAATTCTTCATAAACTCATTGTTCTTAACTACTTTGGAAGCCAGAATTGAAATTCTTTTTTGCTCTTAAATGGTTTTTTCTTAAAAATTTATCAATTGAGAAATTAATTAAGGCTGAAGACGAATCGCGTCTTTATAGTGTCACAAGTGCAACATTACTAAAATTACAGTTAAGTCTGAACATAACGATTCGGCTGAGGTTAGGTCTGAACATAACCTCTTTTGACGGCATTTTTAAAAAAATCTTCCAAAAATCATCGTTGTTTTGAGCTCAGATTTGAAAATATAGTTCACGTGCAACTTTCTTTCGTAAAGTTTTTGGGCATTGAAAGCTGCCAATTTTGCTCAATTTTGATAACTAATGCGTGTTATATTTCCATGAACGCATATTGCAGGCGACCAAATAATCCAGACGAGAAAGGGGCACCGGACCGCCCATAGGAAAAATTCATTCGTTGTAATAAAAGTTGCTTGAGTAGTTTTGATCATCGTCCACGTTGAAGAAGTTTTATTGCGGCAACTTCTTAAAATTTTCATTTACGAAACAATTTTTGTTAAATACTTACTGAAACTGTTCTCAGCTTATGTATACCAAAATCGGGTAAATGATGACTTTGTACTTAACTTAAACTTGCTTATCGACCGCAGAGTTCTAGTAGCAAATTTGGTGGGTTTTCAAAGTCGGAACATAGGTCATCGAAAAAATTGAAACCGGGTACTGATATAGTTTTCCCGTAAATAACTTTGTTCACAGGACGGCTGGATTTGGCGGTCATCTCAAAGTTTAAACTTTTGTCGCGTTTCGGCAAATTAAATGCGCGTTCCTGCAAAATTGTTCCACAATGGTTGTAAATTTATCTCAATTCCTCAATTCTGATTTCAGCATATCAGTTTTTTTCTCTTCTTTATCAGTTTTATTGCGGCAATTTCTTAAAATTTTCATTTACGAAACAATTTTTGTTAAATACTAACTGAAACTCTGAACTTTGTTAAATACTAACTGAAACTGTTCTCAGCTTATGTATACCAAAATCGGGTAAATGATGACTTTGTACTTAACTTAAACTTGCTTATCGACCGCAGAGTTCTAGTAGCAAATTTGGTTGGTTTTCAGAGTCGGAACATAGGTCATCAAAATTGAAACCGGTAATAACTTTGTTCACAGGACGGCTGGATTTGGCGGTCATCTCAAAGTTTAGGCTTTTTTCTCTTTTTTCTCTTTTTGGCTTTTTTCTCTTTTTCTGAGATTTAGTTTGCCAAGTTTTTAATACAGTCGCTTATGAGTAGTTGCAAACAGGCCATTGATAAGTTTCATTGGAGTAGGGGTCCGCTAAATTCAAAGTGAAATGGTCTGGCAAGCTAGCATCCAAAAAAGGTTCTGGAAACAAAAATCGTAGAAACAAATTGAGAACCGCCAGTAAAAATTTTTGCTTTCAAGACTCAAGTTTTTTTTAAACTTTAATCAAGACTCCATTGTATTTGATTAAGATAAGGACTGCATGATTTCAAATTTATCACTGGCAGCAGAATGACTTTCATTCAAAACTTGTAGAAATGCGGATAACTTACAGAAGCATTTTGCTTTGCCTTGTCTGATCTGAAGAAAAGATTTTTCATATTACAGGCGTTTGAAATTGTGTAATTGCAGTTTAGAGAGCAACATTAAAATAAAACGTTTTCTAGTGTTTGTAAGAGGGTTAAGCTTTTAAACAACTTTTCCGACTAAAAAGGTTGTATCATACTGTTTCAATTACGTAAGTTTCAAAGATAATAGTTGTCATCAATAGTTTTTCTTTATAATTCAATTAAGGGATTTGCTGAAGAATCGCTATAGAAGAAAAACTGTCGCAAACATGGTATTTTGTCCTGTATAGCCAAACAAGTATCAGCATTTTCAATTATAAATCACAAACAAGTCTGCTCGTAACAGGGCGAAACCCTGAATGTTCCGACTGCCTTTTAAGGTCTATGGAGCAGTAATAACATGAAAAAAATAAAACTTAAAAAATATATAAAAATTTAATTTTTTTTTAAATTGAGATTTTAGGTGAAAATCATCCCCCCACACGCCATATAAAGTACAAAGAGATAAATTTTGCTCCTAGTATTAAATCAACTAAAGCAAATATGCTTCTTTCAACCGATTTGAAACGAATTCTAAGGCGTATTAAATCTCAGCTTACGCGTTAACAGCGCGAAATATATCGCGCGGTAATTGTCCCAAATTGGCCAAATTGCAATATTGAAACCTCAATATTTGACAAAAAACAATCACAGGTAACATTTTTCTTCAAATTTAAGCTCAGGACAACAATACATTTCGAATGATATAAAAAAATTCCGTCAAAATGGCTAGTTAAAAAGTCGAAATTTGTCTGAAGAAAAAAAAACCACCCCCATTACGAGGCCAAATTGTGCACTGGATAGGCGCACAATTTGGTGTCTGTATGATCCTGGATTCCAGAGAAAAATCGTTAAAAATGTTTCAAAAAGTAAGTGGACTCCACAAAAAAAAGTTTCGTGGGTTCCGCGTGCAAATACCCGTAACGTAAATTTTGTCGCCACTTTTGTTGTGCCATGGATTCCGCAACAAGTGAATGCAGCTAGTTTTTCTGGACTCTGCAACTCGAAGTGGATTCCACAAAACTTAAACGGATTCCGCAAACTGTAAGTTGATTCAGAATTTTGTTTTTTACTGAACTTGCACATGAACAATTAAAAGCTAGAGCTGGAACTCTTATCTATAGCAATGCGGAATTTAAAGGCAAAGACTTAACCATTGTCAGCGGAATCCACGAATAAATCTCAAAACATTTGTTAATTATATCGCAGGATGTTACCCGTTAGTATTTCGGAAACAGAACAGCAAATAAGTTCAATATTTGGAGTCATTGGGTTGAGAGTGTATAGAAATACAACACTCAGCTTATCGCCAAATTAGGCACAATATTTGGGATTTTGTCGCCAATTAGAGTCAATTAAAGCAAACCGCCAATTAGAGTCAATATTTTTAGTCATTGGGTTGAGAGTGTATAGAAACATAAAACACAGCACATCATCAAATTAGGTCAGTATTTGGGATTGTATCAATCCCAAATACTGATTTTGGGCGCAAAACGCAGAATAAATTTAATATTTGTAGTCATTGACTTGAGAGTGGTTGACAACACAGAGCATATTGCCGAATTACGCCAGTATTTGGGACTGCATAAATTCCAATTACTGATCAGTATTTGGGATTCCATCAATCCCAAAGACTGATGATCTAATAGATTTTATTTCTAATGAATTGAGATCGAAGTTGTCAGGTTTTGAGATCGAAGTTCGGTTGACAAGAATTGAGACCAAATATAAGCTATTTCAACTGGTAGTTGATCACTGTAGTAATTGAAATTCATTTTTCGGTTGACTAACTAGTAGATAAAAGATATAATTTTAAACGCTATACTACACATATACATATATGTAAACTGAATCCGCAAACAAAACGCGAATTCCATTTACAATTTGCGCTTTCCATTTGCAATTTGCGGATTCCGCCTACAGTTGCGGATTCCGCAACAACTCAATTTGACTATACAAGTGTCTCCTTATTTGTTTTTGGATTCCATAAACTGTTCTGGATTCAGCAAATACGGTTGCGGATTCCGCAAAATCGCCTATTTTTGGAGCGATTTTGAGCGGTACAGTGTTTTAGGTATTTGTTTGTGGAGTCCCAAACAGCGAAGAAGATCAAGGAAAAGTAGCAAAATTTCGGATTCTGCGACAAATCTGACTTTATTCTGTTGCGGAGTCCGCTTACAATGCACAGAATGCACATTTTGGCCTCGTAACGCCGAGCGCAAATATTCTGTTACTTTTGTTACGAAAGTCGGAACAATAACAATTTTTGGAGTTTTTTTTCTGTGCTTAGTCGAAATTAAACTTTTTTCGAAACGTATTTATCAAATTTCTCCTAACATTACTCATAAGTATTTTGTAAGTAGCTTGACTTGAATGGTGAATTGAGGAAAAATCATTCATATTTTGTTTCACCAAAAAATTAACATTTTGGCTACTATCAGGCTTACAGAACCCTAACAAAATTGGATAGGTTGATCAAAGCTTTTTAATGTAAATGTTTCTGATAACATATCTCAATATCTAACAATCTCGGATTTCAGCAGACTGCGCTTGAAAAAAAATTAAAACTCTTTTATCAAAAAGAAGACTCAAATTATTCAATTGTAATACTAAAGCTGTGTCAGAGCCAGCCTAAGTTGTCACAAAAATGGAGCAGTAATAATTTGAAAAAAATGACTGTAAAATTTTTATTTAAGAATTGAGATTTTTTGTAAAAATCATACCCCACACGCCATATAAAACACAAAAGGATACATTTTGCCACCATTAACAAATCAATTGTGGTAAATAAGCTTCCTTCAAACAATTTCGAACGATTTCTAAGACGGATCAAATCTCCGCTGAAGCGTTAATATTGCAATTTATAGCGCGCGTTAACTGTCCCAAATGGGCCAAAATGACGATCTGAAAACCCCCATAACGTTACGAAAAATGATCAGATCTTGAAATATCTTTTCATATTTGGGCTCGCAACATAACAATGACCACTCGACTAGCATAAGGCTCGACTAGCATAAAACTTTGAAAACATGAAAATGTATCGACTAGCATAATTTTAAAGCCATAATGTTCAAAATTGAAAGATAGGAAACACGGAAACATTCGAAACAAACGCGTTAACCACTAGACCATGAGGGCTTGATGAACAAATATCGATGGCAAAGGCTTACGCTATCTTTCCCCTTACTTAGCGTAACGACAAATGTTCATTTGGAATAGAAGCGTAAACTTTGGCCATCAAAAATTGAATGAACTGCATCAAAATATTGAGTTTGAGTTAATCTACAGCCATCAATTTACTTTCAATGTACAGTCTTAATTATAACGTATAAAATGCGCGATTTCAGCATTTTTTGTTTCATCAAAAACAAGAGGCGGGACCAACTTGGTTGTTGATGGCTACAGATTAAAGAAAAACTGTAAAACCAAAAGAGACCAACATTTGGTTTGTGTCGAACTATCTTGCAAAAGTCGATTTCTCACAATATTGCAAGTTAATAAAATTATAAAAAACAAAAAGAAACACACCCATAATGCAAACTTTGAAAAATTGGACAAAGAACAATTTGGACAGGAAGTTTTCAACCAAATTAAAAGAAAACCGACCAACCAAGTGAAAAAAGTTTATGATCAGTAAAATCAAAAAGTTTTCTTTGATTTACAGGATTTCATTCCGTCAGAATATCGTGGAATTAGATGTTCATTTCTAAGAAAATGGAAAAAATTCTACCTCCGATTCCAAAGTGTATATCTGAAGTGAAAGTTGAAGGGTTTTGGAACAAAATTTTGATAGTCTGTTTGCGATGGCCTCGGCCTTATCAGCAAATTTAGACTTTTTATTGTTGTTTTGCCGAAAAAAAATCCACTATTTTAGGCCTTACTTGACATAAAATCTCGTACGACTTCGTAGTGTTGACACTCTGTCGGAAAAGTCATAAAGTTTTAAAAAAAAACAAATGTTTTTTGTCAAAAATGATCATATCAGATTTCGAAATGATCATAATTGATTGCTGCTGTCACTATCATTTTTGGAAATCGAACAACTCCTTAAGGATGTCATTTTTATCAATGCACGCAAGCAATTTACAAAGGAATTCAATTGGTTGGTCTTGCTACGGCTTACAAAAAAAATGCAGCATCTCCACAGAGTTTCGAGAAATTTTCAGTCTCGGTTTTTTACCCGAGATTAATGTTCAAAAAAAACCTGTCAAGCTGCGTTTTAGCCATAGTACCCATCAAGTATTGCAAACTTATCCAAGATTCGATTCAAGTTTTGTTTATGTCGAAAAGATTTGGATAGAAAAAAGTGGTATTGCGAGGTGGAACGTTGATAATTTACCGCAAACTTTGCGAACAAGTAACGTTTATGAAAACTGGCATTCTACTTGGATCAGAGAAATTGGCCGAGTGCAACCTTCAATTTGGACTGTTGTTTTTTCAAAAGATTAGAGAGAGGTGATACTCCGCCAACACAGCCAGTAAAATGGAGAAAATTTAATGCCAAAATCAACCATTCGAAAACTGTCTTTTAAGGAATCATAAATCATAAATACCAATCATAAATAAAACCAATCAAAAAATTTTTGATCTTTTTTCGCACTTTTTTGTAGAGCAATAATAACATGGAAAAATTAAATGTAACAAAATCGAATGAAATTTCTTCTTATAAAATTTGATTTTTTTTTGTGAAAATCATCCCCCCACGCCATATAAAAGACCAAGTGATAGGTTTTGCTCCTTGTAACATATCAATTATGGCAAATCAGCTCCTTTCAACCAATTTAAACGATTTCTAAGACGGATTAAATCTCCGCTTACGCGTTAATAGCGCCAAATATATCGCGCGTTAATTGTCTCAAGCCGGCCAAAATGGCAATCTTTAAACCCCAGTAACTTTACAAAAAATGATCGAAATATATTTTTTTGAATTTGAGCTTAGGACAACAGTACTTCTCAGATGTTATAGAAAAAAATGGGTCAAAAACGCTTAGTTAACAAGTCACAAGTCGGAAATTGACTGAATAAAAATACCACACCAATCATGAATATTTCGCACTTTTTTCGAAAGTCGGAACCACAAAAATTGCTCTGTTTTATCAACAAAAATGGATCGAAGGTGTTTTTTGGGTTTTTAAAGAGGGAAAATTTGATAACTGACAAGATGACTAACTTACGGTACACTTATGAAGTAGAGCTAGATATATTTAGGGAGGCAGATAAAAAGAAGGAAAAAAGGAAAAAAGTTGGGAAATATGCGAGGATGAAATTAGTTGGCTAGTTGCTATAAATTTTGGAGAGCAATGCTAAACGATTTGATGTGGTGTGGATTTATGAATGGTGTTTTTAGTCTGCTATGCTCTGCTCTGCTGCCGTGGCCCGGTCCTGTTGATTATTGTTGCATTTGTAAGTGTATAGAGCTTCACTTTCACTTCAGTTCAGTTCAGCCGAGGCTAGATTAGGCTAGGCTAGGTCTCACACACACTGCCATTCACAAAGAGCCACTAAAATGGAACAATAACATCACTCAAATGGAACAACGTCATATTTGCAAATTAGTCTCTCCTTATCCTTATTCTTACACTCAGCCATCTCAATAAAGCACTGAAAACTATAGGGTACCAATGCCAAAAACATAACTGACCACTCTTTTCATTAAGTTTCATTTGATCAGTTGGCTCGAAAAAATCTTCACTGGCTCGATTTCAATTTCAGATTCTGTTCTGTTCGATAAGTTCACATGAGTTGATGAGGGAGGAGAGGAGAGGAGAGGAGGAGCAATTAGTGGAGTGTTAGGCCTATTAGTGTGTTAGGCGAGGAGTGAGGGGAATCAATTCAAGTTCAATCCCATCACACAACTAATACTACTACGACTACTACCACTGCCTTTACTTTATCCGCCCCCCCCCCCCCTTATAACAATACATACACATCACATGGACACGCGTGGACAATAAATAGCACAATGTACAACTGAGTGAACAGCAGATGAGTTGCAGAGTAGGATAGTGAATAAAAGGGAGAATTAGAACAGGATATAAGGATAGTTAACAATTAAAAGCAGATAGCATAAGTACAGCAGAGCAGAAGAGAAAAAAGAACCACTGACACCACTGCAGTTTGTACAGTTGTGATGACAGAGAGGAGGACCCCACCCTCACATCCTAATTACCACTTACATACCAACCACTTAAATAAATCATCGCAATAACTAGCCTTCCAAATGACAAATGAGCAGTGACCTCTAACCGCTAACGAAAGTTCAACAAGAGAAGTAATCGTGAATTATTCGTTTTATTCGTTTTATTCATGCGTGAATTATTCGTTTTTAGGTCAAGTTATCAGGTATTAAAAAAATGTGACTACTTATTATGTCTGCAGTGTTTTTAGGGGGGTGGGTTGGTACTCGATGTTTGATTGGCTTACAGCACATGTCGAAAACTTGAAGTTCTAAAAGTATGTTTCACAAAAAGAGGTCCACATTTAATTAATCTGAAAGAATTAAACACCGTCCTTCTTCACATTTTGTTACCCATTGCCATATGCCATTGGCTCAATTTTTGTACCTCAAATTACTTTTCGCAAATCGGAATTTCAACACCAAGTTCAATCTTTCAATAGGGCTGCTTTGTTGTTTTTGCCCTTGATTATTTTGGGTTTTTCATGTTTGTGATGTGCCAATAGTGAATGGCCATAAAAATGCCTTGCACAGTTTAATCAAGGAAGGATTTATCTGATAAAATATGTGAATTAAATCTGCTGAACACTTTCAATGCGAGATTGCTGGGAATTGAACTTTTTTCACTTTAAGGTATTATAATTTCATACAGGAATGAAGAATAGCCTTTTTTGAGTATATCGACGTTCACAGATTAGCTAGCCCAGGGCTGCGTTACGTTGCAGCTATATTTTTAGTACGGGTTATAAGGCCCGGGCTAACAGACTACAAAACAGCACACGGCATTGCATCTTACATGAGGGCTGACTTAGATGCATTTTGTACTATTCTTGTTTAGGGCCATTTTGATCATATGCGATGCGACAACAAAAGGGTATAGATTGGTCTCAAATCTGAACAACAAAAAACATCAGTTTTTAAATCAAATCAGTGATTATTAACTTTACAATTCTTTTAACAATTGTAATATTACCGCTTTGATGGGACGCTTAGCGATGACGACAACGAGAGTTCAACTAAATAAGAGGACCTTTAAGAAGGCAATTTAAATGATAGTTGTTTTCCCATCAGTGGCTGCTCGGTGTATTGGCCGTGGGCTAAATTGGAAAGCGATAGACTCCCATAAAGTGAGGGTGAAAAAGCGAATGGGGCTGTCATAAAACAAGCAAAGTTATTGCATCCTCTTGTTCGTCGCCGGCCCCGGGTCACCTTAGTTGAGACACATAAACTTTCAACCCTCTTTTCCTCCATCTATCTATACACCTATGGCTCTATTACCACACACGAATAACAATGCACTATCGCAAATGCCAATATAGCCCAATGTAGTGTAAATGGATTGTACAAATTTAAGTCCCGTTTCGACTAGGCTGTACCCCCCCCCCCCATTCGCTCTTTTTTCAATCTTGTTCCACTTCTCCCCTCTTTCATAACTTGTCACGCTCAAAATTCAAGCTCAAAAAGACGTCCAACTCTTGACCACCCCCTCCCCTCCCCTCCCCCTCCCACTATCCCAGCCGGCAGCGCCACCCATCGGCAGGGTGAAAATAGCTTTGCATTATTACATAACTTGCCAGCCTGTGTGCTGCGAAGTGCACACCCGAATTGAAAGCAGACAGGGGACTACATACCAGTGATAGTAACCACAGTGTCTCTAAACTGAGACGGTCGCGTGGTTGGCAGCAGCGGCGGTATATTAGGTGGGCGGGCGTGCTGGTTGAAAAGTTAGCTGGTTTGTAGGGCCAAATATATTAGGGGTTATTGGCGCATCAAATTAACACCAAATCCCATACCCTTTAAAAGCCCTCTAACTTTTCTTTCTCCTTCTCTTTCTCTCTCTCTCAATCTATAGACCGTTTTTGGCTATCTTCTTTCCCCATGCATCCATCTACTTTTCTGGTGGGTCTTGGCAAATTCAAAATATCATTCATCAACAGTGGCTTGTCAACGGATGAGCGAACAAAAGAGTTCAGTCGGGGCCCCGCCGTTTAATAGCCCTGCTTCACTCCCCCAACACACGACCCAATTTCCTGTGAGCACTCTGAGCGGCTGCTTTTAAGTTGAAATTAGCCTGCATATAAAATGTGCAATCACTAACACCCAAATTTGCAATTGTTCCATGCTGTAGCTTAGTACATTGGCTCAGTGGGCTCATTAGGCGCTGTTCCTATTTACACACAGATTTGTATGTTTTTTTTTGCATTTGTAAAAAACTTCTGGCAGGAAAATGTTGAATAGCGCATCATGAATTGCAAAAAAAAACTTACCCAGTGTATCAATCAGGGGCTGATTTAGATTTTTCTCGCTTGTCGTGGGCGATTTAGGATTTTGTAGCTCCTTTAGGATTTGAAGTTTTTGTCTACCTTTCTTAGCTAGACTGAAATGTTTTCCGAGTCCTTTTAGAACAATATAAGGACCCTATTTTGACGAAAATTGCTGCACCACTAGCAAAGTTTGAAAAAACCTAGCCAAAAATGGAATTCTTCGGCAATTTTTGGAAGATGGCGCCCTCAGAAAAACTTAATGGTTGGTCAGCTAAAAATGACATCAGGAAATGGTTTTAGTGAGGGCAACCCTTTGGCGGCAAGGGGGTCATAGCTTAAAAGCTTCCGTCTGTACCGCAATCTAATACCACACATCGAATCAATATAACATCAAATTTGACAATTTAGAAAGAAAAACAATACGGCTCGATAAATCAAATGTTTTTTGCAGACAAAACTGAAAAATTACTTCCCAAACGCTATGTAAACCATATATAATCACATATTTGGCGTCTAATAATATTTTGAAAGGGCAAAACCAAGAGTTTCAGTTTAAATGGAATAAATTCCAAGCTGAAATAAGCGCCATCTACGATTTAAAAGCAGGAAATACTTCTCAGATGATACAAAAATTCTGTAAAACTAGAAGAACTAACATCAGGAGTCATGGAAATTACAACCTCTAAATTTCAAGAGATGAAAATAACGAAAATAACGAGAAGTTTTCTCTATGCTAAAGTTAATCGCAAACAGCATAACGAGTTTGAAAATTTTTGCAATCGAAGTTAAGGTTGAAATACTAAGAATCTAAACTCAACCCTCCTGTAGGCTTCTCTAAAAAAACAGAAAAAAAATCGCAAAAACTTTGTAAATTTATTTTGAAAAACTTCTGTCTAAGAGTTCAACATTTTTTTCTGATTTTTTATTGTAACCTTTACAAAAGCCTATAATTTAGGTCATCAGCCTTTCAACCAAAACGTTCAATTCTCAAGTTTCTAAATAGTTAGTTGAAAACTCAAAAATGCTCTTTCCATGTTCCATAACTGTAGTTTCAAATCAAACCTCTCTGGAGTAAAAAAAAAACACAGCAACCAACAAAACTTCGTCATTTTCTGTTACATGTTTTTCCACGAAAAACATGTAACAGAAAAGTGGTTCACATTCATTCAATTTCGACGAAAGTCTCATCGGGGTTAGTTCGACGTCGAAGCTACGCATTAACAGAAATATAGCGCGTAATAGGTTCCCCAAATGATTAGCAATTTTTACAGGTTTTTTTCTGTGCACTTAGTGAAAAAAACTCGTTAATGATTTTTTTATTGGGAGGCAGGGTGGTTTTATAGCCGAGAAAAATTAGCTTTGCTTAGAAATCCTCCTGAAGCGTCCACTTACTGACTTCCGGCTTCAAGAAAAAAGTGGGGGACGTAACAAACTGAGGATTATCGTAAGATAGGTTCAACTCCCGATTTTTCCGTATACTGAACAGTTCGGCTAATTCGGGAAACGTCCCCGTTTTCTTTGGCAGGCCATCTTTTACAGACAGAGATGCTGGATTTGTGTATTTTTCTATTGTTTCTGATTTATGTTTCATACAAAAGCCTGGATGTTTTTTTACGGGTTCTGGTGAAGGGTCTGCATTGAGGCAATTCCAGAATGTCTTTTTGGAAAGAGAGTAAAGAAAAACTCCTGATAAGATGTTGGCCCAAACAGAAGATGCGACAATTTCTTTTTTCTTTGGAATTGAATTGAGTTTGGATTTCCTCAATGTCGAGGATGCTGTCAGAAAACTCACAAAAGTTTTCTTTATGTGAAATAAAGGTTTTCCCTTTTTGAAGGTTTTATGGTCGTTATACTAAACAACAACATGTGGATAAAGGTAAAGGCCTGCTCATATTCCACCCAGATCATTTCTCTATTTGAACAAGTCATTTACAAATGTTAAGAAGCCTTTTTCTAATTACAAAATTTACGCCCATAACTTCAATTGAACTTGTGGAAAACCCATTAGGCATACATTTATGCAGCTAATTATGCGCGGATGGCATATAACTAATGTAAGCATGTCGAGTCATAAGTCCACCTTTTATTTTAATATTGACGCTAGTTTTTCGCAAATGTTACAGATATCATATTCTGTCAATTTCATCAAGCGAACGATACAAGTAGGGCACGAGAGTTTTGACAATTGATAGTTAGCTGTAAGCCTTAGCTTCTCATAACAAGACGTTCAAATTAGATGGGGAGGTTGGGGAGGAATCTTGTTTTCTGAATTGTTTTTCACTGCATGGCATATCTCCAACCAAACAGAGCTTTAAGAAACCATATCAATTTTCAATTTAATTTAAAATTAATTCATAGTAATTGAGATGGAAACAACTTTGAAAACATCAGATATTATGAAAACGCGCTGAAGTTGAGCTAGTTGAACCATTGTTCCTTTTTAGAAAATATCATTTTCTTCAAGTGTTTTTTTTTGCATTTAACTTTGCTGGCCCAAAAGTGTGAGTGATCAATTAGAAATCGGAAAAAAAACCAAAAGCCAGCAGTCGGATAAACGTTTAACTCTTGGTCAGACAGGTTTCTATTATATTTAACAAGAACTTCAAAATAAAATTGTAGATTGAGCTCTAGTTCAAAAGTTATAGTAGGTTCAATTAAGGTAACCAGTTGGTTTTTTTTTTGCGAACATCATATTATGAATTGAAAAAAAAAAACAGAAGATTTCATAGAAATTTGAGGATTATTTTTTCAATGGTGGGAAATGACGCAAATCTAAAAAAGGTTGGTTGGCTTACTTTGAATTAGAGAGAAGTTCCAATTTTGAGAAGACGGGTAGATTTCAACAGTTCCAAGAGTTAACGAGGTCACAAGAAGGGATACGCTATGAAACGTAGTGATTTGTTGTTGAAGTGTCAAATAATCTTTCAATTTAGAAAAAAATGCTTGTCGTTGGTTATGTCAAAAAAGGATTTATTATTTCAATTATGTAGAGTCAATCAAAAAATGAATTCCATCGGCAGTGGTTTAGATGGTTGCAGAAGTCTTTTTATAAAACATAGTAAATGTCCTTGAGTTTGTCGTTTGAGAAACTTGTCGTTATGATTTTAATTCCTGAACAGTTTTTTGAGAGTACAGTATTACCAGCAGGACTACTTAAGTAGTATTTTTGTATTTCAAATAATTTAGCTCTTGTTATTCTCGTAAAAAAACTGGAAGAATCCGGAGACTGTATCAATTTTTTAAGGTCTCGGTCTAAATTACCAAGTTTTTGTCAAGTTGGTTTTTAAGAATGTCTCACCTGAAACAGAAAAATTAAATCGAAGCTATGAAGTCATTGGTGCGTTGATTTGGTTGCACTGCCTCTTGTTTTGTTCGCTTATTGGTGTTTTTACTGCTTTCGTGTCAGTTTGGTCTGAAGGATCTGGATACATTGCAGGCAGGTTCAGTTCTTCATTTGTTGTAACAAGGTTTTTGTGGGAGCAAATTGTTTTGCCATATTCATTAACCTACTACTAAATTGGTAAAAAAATATTGTTTTTGTTGCTCTTGAACTACTCTTCTTTGTTGTGTGATACACGATTGAGTTTATCGGTATGTTTTGTTTGAAATGTTCCGGTAGATTGTGACAAAACGAAATGGCTATAAGTTGCACCTAACATTTTTTTCAGAAGCTCAGGTACGATTAATTAGCATATTAATTTCTAAAGCTGATATAATTCCTGCTATTATTTCAAGAAAAACATGAAAATTAGGAAACACGCAAGGTAGGTTCCAGTTTTTCTAGAAAAAAGCGACGAAAATGAAAGTTGCTTTAAAGATAGTACTGAAGAATCCTGGTTAGAGTAAAGGGTCAAGGTAGATTATTTGGCTTAACTATATCGCGGCGTTTAAAGCATCTGAATTTGAAAAAGCATACATCCATTGCGAAGAAAATATCTCTTCATTTTTCAAAAATTGAAGGATGGTTATGAATGACGCTGTCCCAAAAAGTTTTTAATTGTTTTTGAGGCTACGTGCCTGCGCGTCGTGAATCGAATACGGAAAATTCCTTAATGAGGCCTATATCTTGTGGAGCGAAAACTAAAAGTGTCTTGAAAGAAATAAGAGCCGGAATCAAGTGGTACCCAAACAATTTAGCATCTAAATCAAGTTGAAAGGCGTTTTTTTTTGCCACCAACGCAATGTATTTTGTTGGCAAAAGGAAAAGTTTGGCGATAATTGGTTCGACAAACCTTGTTCGCCCATTATCACAGATCGGTATCCCATCAAAAAATTTGTTGAGAGCTCTAACAAGTGAAGTTTTAAGGGCAGTGCTATAGATAACCAGCTGATCCATCTGTTTCCAGAAACATAGATCGATTACCAGTTACCATATATCCTGCTTATCTAGTATTTTGTAAAGCAAGTCTCTTTGTTTTCAGAAATTGTGTTCTTTCTAGCTCATATTTGTTTGATAAAGATATCATTTCAGAATACTCAAATGGTTGGCTTTAAAATTCTTGACGTATTTTAACTTTGCGCTTTCTTGAAATTCATAATCAGAATTACTACCTCCTACAGGGTAGTTTCAAAGTTTCACTCTAATTTGATTGTTCTCATTTATTTGCTTTCGATAACAAATTTTTGATCCGGGCCTACTGCATTCTTCTTGTTGCTTATTGAAAGCGCAAAGTATTAAGTCTAAGCCATTGGGTTCCGATCGCTCGCTCAGTACAAGATAATGAGGGTGGTTCAACATATTAGCCTAATTGAGAATTTTGTGACTACGGAATTTTTGGTCATTTTCTAAGCATAAGCATATGTTTCCAATGCTCTCGATTTGCATCCACCTTCGAGATACGTGCATCGTAGTGGAATGCCATGGGAGTTTTATACTTGTATTTTTTCTATGTTTAATTTGAGCTTAGCTTTCTGCTAGTGTGTTTGATGGTGTGGTGTTTACTTGTCCCCTGTTTTTAAAGGAAGTTGAGCTGTCGCCGTCTAGTTAAATTTCTTCAATTAAGTGTTTTTCAGTAATTTCATCTCTTTTTATGAATAATTCATGAGTGTACCCATCTTCACTGAGTGTTATTTAATTGTTTTTTAGCCGCTTTTGCGCTAGCGTCTGTCGGTATAATATCTTCATAAGAGACCATAATCAAAATGTGAGTACTGGAAGAGTTTGCTCATCTTCCGCATCTCCCGTTTTGACTGAGCTGTACCCCCCATTTGCTCTTTTTTCAATCTTGTTCCACTTCTCCCCTCTTTTAAAACTTGTCACGCTCAAAATTCAAGCTCAAAGAGACGTCCAACTCTTGACCACCCCCTCCCCTCCCCTCCCCTCCCCTCCCCTCCCCTCCCCTCCCCTCCTCTTCCCTCCCCTCCCCTCCCCTCCCCTCCCATCGGCAGGGTGAAAATAGCTTTGCATTATTACATAACTTGCCAGCCTGTGCGCTGCGAAGTGCACACCCGAATTGAAAACAGACAGGGGACTACACACCAGTGATAGTTACCACAGTGTCTCTAAACTGAGACGGTCTTGTGGTTGGCAGCAGCGGCGGTATATTAGGTGGGCGGGCGTGCTGGTTGAAAAGTTAGCTGGTTTGTAGGGCCAAATATATTAGGAGTTATTGGCGCATCAAATTAACACCAAATCCTATACCCTATAAAAGCCCTCTAACTTTTCTTTCTCCTTCTCTTTCTCTCTCTCTCTCTCTCTCTCTCAATCTAGACCGTTTTTGGCTATCTTCTTTCCCCATGCATCCGTCTACTTTTCTGGTGGGTCTTGGCAAATTCAAAATATCATTCATCAACAGTGGCTTGTCAACGGATGAGCGAACAAAAGAGTTCCGTCGGGGCCCCGCCGTTTAATAGCCCTGCTTCACTCCCCCAACACACGACCCAATTTCCTGTGAACACTCTGAGCGGCTGCTTTTAAGTTGAAATTAGCCTGCATATAAAATATGCAATCACTAACACCCAACGCTGCAATTGTTCCATGCTGTAGCTTAGTACATTGGCTCAGTGGGCTCATTAGGCGCTGTTCCTATTTACACACAGATTTGTATGTTTTTTTTGCATTTGTAAAAAATTTCTGGCAGGAAATTTTTGAAAAGCGCATGATGAATTGCAAAAAAAAAACTTACCCAGTGTATCAATCAGGGCTGATTTAGATTTTTCTCGCTTGTCGTGGGCGATTTAGGATTTTGTAGCTCCTTTAGGATTTGAAGTTTTTGTCTACCTTTCTTAGGTAGACCGAAATGTTTTCCGAGTCCTTTAAGAACAATATGAGGACCCTATTTTGACAAAAATTGCTGCACCACAAGAAAAGTTTGAAAAAAACTAGCCAAAAATGGAATTCTAACGCAATTTTTGGAAGATGGCGCCTTCAGAAAAACTTAATGGTTGGTCAGCTAAAAATGACATCAGGAAATGGTTTTAGTGACGGCAACCCTTTGGTGGCTAGGGGGTCATCAGGAGTCATGGAAATTACAACTTCTAAATTTCAAGAGATGAAAATAACGAAAATAACGAGAAGTTTCCTTATTGCTAAAGTTAATCGCAAACAGAATAACGAGTTTGAAATTTTTTGCAATCGAAGTTAAGGTTGAAAGACTAAGAATCTAAACTCAACCCTCCTGTAGGCTTCTCTTCCCATAAAAAAAACAGGAAAAAAATCGTAAAAACTTTGTCAATTTATTTTGAAAAACTTCTGTCTGAGAGTTCAACTTTTTTTCTGATTTTTTATTGCAACCTTTACAAAAGCCCATAATTTAGGTCATCGGCCTTTCAACAAAAACGTTCAATTCTCAAGTTTCTAAATAGTTAGTTGAAAACTCAAAAATGCTCTTTCCATGTTCCATTCAAATCAAACCTCTCTGGAGTAAAAAAAAAACACAGCAACCAACAAAACTTCGTCATTTTCTGTTACATGTTTTTCCAAGATAGATAAAGTGGTTCACATTCATTCAATATCGAAGAAATTCTCATCGGGGTTAGTTCGCTGTCGAAGCTACGGATTAACAGAAATATAGCGCGTAATAGGTGCCCCAAATGATTAGCAATTTTTTACAGGTTTTTTTCTGTGCACTTAGTGAAAAAACTCGTTATCGATTTTTTTTATTGGGAGGCAGGGTGGTTTTATAGCCGAGAAAAATTAGCTTTGCTTAGAAATCCTCCTGAAGCGTCCACTTACTGACTTCCGGCTTCAAGAAAAAAGTGGGGGACGTAACAAACTAAGGGTTATCGTAAGATAGGTTGAACTCCCAATTTTCCCGTATACTTAACCGTTCGGCTAATTCGGGAAACGTCCCCGTTTTCTTTGGCAGGCCATCTTTTACAGGCAGAGAGGCTGAATTTATGTGTATTTTTCTATTGTTTCTGATTTATGTTTCATACAAAAGCCTAGATATTTTTTTACCGGTTCTGGTGAAGGGTCTGCATTGAGGCAATTCCAGAATGTCATTTTTGGAAAAAGACAATTTGGCCCAAACAGAAGATGCGACAATTTCTTTTTTCTTTGGAATTGAATTGAGTTAGGATTTCCTCAACGTCGAGGATGCTGTCAGAAAACTCACAAATAAACGTTTAATTCTTGGTTAGACAGGTTTTCATCATATGTAACAAGAACTTAAAATAAATTTGTAGAGTGAGCTCTAGTTCAAAAATTATACAAGTTCAGAACTTAAACAAGAGAATAAATTTGTAGAGTGAGCTCTAGTTCAAAAATTATAGTAAGTTCAATTAAGGTAACCGATTGGTTTTTTCTGTAACATCATATTCTGAATTGAAAAAAAAAACAGAAGAGTTCATAGAAATTTGAGGATTATTTTTTCAATGGTGGGAAATGACACAAATCTAAAAAAGGTTGGTTGGCTTACTTTGAATTAGAGTTAAGTTCCATTTTTGAGAAAACGGGTAGATTTCAACTATCCCGTCGTCCCAAGAATCAACGAGGTCACAAGAAGGGACACGCTATGAAACGTAGTGATTTGTTGTTGAAGTGTCAAATAATCTTTCAATTTGGAAAAAAATGCTTGTCGTTGGTTATGTCAAAAAAGGATTTATTATTTCAATTATGTAGAGTCAATCAAAAAATGAATTCCATCGGCAGTGGTTTAGACGATTGCAGAAGTCTTTTTATAACACAGAGTAAATATTCTTGAGTTTGTCGTTTGAGGAACTTGCCGTTAAGATAATCATTGACCGAAGTTCGCATGTTGCTATTTGATGTTAAGTTTGGTAAATCATCTGCAGCTATTTAGGTACATAATAGTTTTTTGTATTGTGTTCGAAATTTAGTAATCACAAGATCCGCCTGTCTAGTTTCTCGCAGAGCAATCAATTTTTTCGCCGAAAATGAGCTTTTTAAAACGCTTCCTACTGCGTCTTTTGATGAGACAAAAAAGATTTTGATGGTATACTTAGTACGCGAAAAAAATTTCACTCCAAGTCGATTTTAAAAGTTGTCGACCTGTTGCCTTGGAGGAACGAGCAAATATAGTTATTTTTGGCATGAAATGAATCAGTTTTTAATTCCTGAACAGTTTTCTGAGGGTACAGTATTACCAGCAGGACTACTTAAGTAGTATTTTTGTATTTCAAGTAATTTAGCTCTTGTTACTCTTTTAAAAAAATAGGAAGAATCCGGAGACTGTATCAATTTTAAGGTCTCGGTCTAAATTACCAAGTTTTTTGTCAAGTTGGTTTTTAAGAATGTCTCACCTGAAACAGAAAAAGTAAATCGAAGCTATGAAGTCATTGGTGCGTTGATTTGGTTGCACTGCCTCTTGTTTTGTTCGCTTATTGGTGTTTTTACTGCATTCGTGTCAGTTTGAACTGAAGGATCTGGATACATTGCAGGCAGGTTCAGTTCTTAATTTGTTGTATCAAGGTTTTTGTGGGAGCAAATCGTTTTGTCATATTCTTTAACCTACTACTAAATTGGTAAAAAATATTGTTTTTGTTGCTCTTGAACTACTCTTCTTTGTTGTGTGATACACGATTGAGGTTATCGGTATGTTTTGTTTAAAATGTTCAGGTAGATTGTGACAGAACGAAATGGCTATAAGTTGCACCTAACTTTTTTTCAGAAGCTCAGGTACGAATAATTAGCTTATTAATTTCTAAAGCTGATATAATTCTTGCTATTATTTCAAGAAAAACATGAAAAATGGGAAAAACGCAAGATAGGTTCCAGTTTTTCTAGGAAAAAATAACAAAAATGAAAGTTGCTTTAAAGATAACACTGAAGAATCCTGGTTAGAGTGAAGAGTCAGGGTAGATTATTTGGCTTAATTACATCGAGGCGTTTAAAGCAGCTGAATTTGAAAAAGCATATATCCATTGCGAAGAAAAGTTCTCATTTCTTAAAAATTGATTAGATTTAAAAAATTGATTAGATGCGATTAAAAATTGATTAGATGCGATGGTTATGATTGACGCTGTCCCGAAAATTTTTTAATTGTTTTTGAGGCTACGTGCCTGCACGTCGTCAATCGAATACGGAAAATTCCTTAATGAGGCCTATATCTTGTGGAGCAAAAACTAAAAGTGTCTTGAAAGAAATAAGAGCCGGAATCAAGTGGTACCCAAACAATTTAGCATCTAAATCAAGTTGAAAGGCGTTTTTTTGCTACCAACGCAATGTTTTTTTTTGGCAAAAGGAAAAAATTGGCGATAATTGGTTCGACAAACCTTGTTCGCCCATTATCACAGATCGGTATCCCATCAAAATGTGAGTACGGAAAGAGTTTGCTCATCTTCCGCAGGTATAACAAGTGAGAAAAAATTAAGCTCCACACTTTAATTGGAAACTGTTTTCTTCTATCTTCATGTGTTGTTTTCTTGTAATGTGCTTGATAGAAAGTGGATAGTCACCGAGTTAGATTTTGTGTTTTTTTCGTTGAGCGCGTTTTCCTGAGCAGGCTGGCTGCTGCCTAGGAGGACTTTTTTTTTTGCTTTACCGGTGTGATAGGTAATATGCTAAATTTCTTTTGTTTATAGTATCTGTTTGGTAAGGCGTTGAAATGAGTCTTCTATGGGTTGTAGGCGTACGGGATCTTTGTAATGGTTTGTTTCTTGTTAAAATATTTTTGGATAGGGTCTTTTCTTGATTATTTTCTGGTTCCTGTGTATATATACTTTTTTATCTTTTATGCATTCTGACCGGTAAAAAATTTGGATAAACTTTAGTTTGTACTGTTTTGGAACGATTCACTTTTTAATGGATCGTTGAATTTTTTATTTCTTGTTTGCATTAGGTTTTCATAAAATGGTGTTAGTGAATCTTGTTTGAGGGTATAATTTCTTAACGATGATAAATATTCTACTAAATAGTCAATTTGTACTGTGTGGAGTGGAAAAAGTTTTGTCTGGCCGTTTTTCCAATGTTGCTTCATTAAGTTTGTTTTTTTTTGCTTTTTTTTCGATAATTAAAACATTCTGCTTTGGTTAAGTTAACAACTTATTAGTTTCTGGCCAAAAGAAAGATTGCTTACTGTATGCTTAAGCTTAATCTTAGCTATATGTCCTGTTAATAGATCTTTATATGCAAGTTCAAAAGTTTTCTAAAAAGAATGACATTGGAACAACATCTATATTCCTTATTTCAGAGATATCAAATGCTGATGAATGATGTGTGATGAATGCCTTTGGTTATTTCATTGTTTTCACTAATTGTTTTCATTTTCAAAAAAAAACTGGATCGTTGTTTTGTTCCTTTTGATTTATTTTGGTTCTATTGATTTTCCTTGCCGTTAAACTAATTAAAAATTGAGAAAAAAAATATCGACGTTGTCTATAGATTTCCATTGCATGCTTTTAGCTAAATTTTCCCCTTCATTTTTTTGTGTTCTTTCTCGCATGTTGCTTTTCAACCAGTAAGCAGCAAAACTTCATAAGGTTCTTTGTCTTCTATAGTTGTTTCAAAGCTCATTTTTTTTTCTTGGTTATTTAGGTCATAATTTGAATTGTAGTGTTCTAATTGAACTGGATTGTTTGCTAATCAAATCATAGTAGTCTGATTTTTCCTCAGTTAGGCTAATAAGATGCGTTTTTTTAATATCATCCCTCATTGGTTTATTGGAGATCCTCGCTAAGACTGGGAAAAACTCATCAGAAAATCCTTTCTCAGAATCAAGTACAAAAAACAATTTTCTTCGTTAACATCTTTATCGTAAAAAAGAAAAGCTTTCGGAACTTTTTTCAAAGCATTTGTAGGTGTTTTAGAAGTCTTTCTACTGAGTTTAATCGGAAACGCTAGATTTTGTCCATCTGTCCAGATAAGCTACAGCTTTTGAAACTGAGAATTAACTAACTGATATCTAAAACAAAAGTGTGAAAGCTTTCCTCTTCTATCCTGCAGGTAAATTAAAACTTCGTGGTAGGTTTACAGACAAATAGGGTGTAGTGATCATTTTAAAGTGTGTTCATAAATTTGTATTGCGGACACTACAACACAAAGTTTTTAAGCACTAGTTGATAATTTTCGTTCTTCTTTTTTAAAAACTTTTGATTTGAATATTGATACTCTGCGTTTGCTATCGAGAAATACTTATATCAAAAATAATCCTATCCCTACAAATCATGATTTTAGAGAGTTACGGAAAAGGTATCTTGTATCTGACACGGCTAACAATATATCTGCCTTTATCCAGTTTTTTATTTCCTCTGGTATATTTTCTTAATCTGAGGTCCGTTTTTTTAATTTGAGGTTCGTAAGTAGTATCGTTGCCAATCAAGCCAAAAAAAAGGTTTTAAATCTACATGCAATCTTAATATGTACGCACTACGGAACTCTAAACAACCGAAGACTCTCATAACATCTCTCTTATTTTCCTGTCTTTTTGAAGATTTTCTACTTTCTTTTTTGCTGGTTGTATACCGCCCTTAATTACTACATGTTCTAAAAACTGCGCTCGCCTTAAGAAAAAGTTTGTTTTCTCTGATTGAGCTTTTAATTCTGATTTAAATTTACTGCTCTGTATGTTTTGATTATATCAAACATTTCTTCTGTAGAAATAGCCTGCATAATTGTTTTGTCGATATAAAATACGGCTTGTTTACATTTGATTAATGGTAGAAAAGGAATAGTCATTGTCCTGCTAACAAACTTTGGAAGTCCAGAGAAGCTTCTTTTGATGGTATAAAGTTTTGATCCTTTGACAAAAATTGTTAGTTGCTGTGATTCTTCGGTGAGGGTACTTGAATGTACGTTAAGCACAAGTCGCTCGCTTGTGGTAAAATTATCACCGCTAAGCCTAGACATAAGTGACCCTACAGACTCATGTGGTCATGATATTGATCTTAAATATCTCGCGTAAATGACAATTTTAAGGATGCTATCTTTTGGTAATGCTATTTTGGAATTTATGAGATCGGATATCATTTCTGAATTTTTTCCCATTTCTCTTATAATCTCAGATTTATGTAAATGATCAAGTACAATGTTCAATTTACCTGATAGTGCAGTGGTACTCGTGATGGTTTTTTTTAAATTTTGAATTGGGTAGCAAATTACATCATTTTCTTTTTGGTTTTGATACTATTCAATCATTTTATTGCTATGAAAATACAACCCTATTTTGTATCAAATTGTTCTCTAAATCTTGTAATTGGTTTTTCTTAAAACTTGTCCTAGTAAAATCGAAATTAATGAGAAAATATTGTTTTTTCTCATCAAGTTTTAAATGAGTTTCTTTTATTTAGGATTCATCTTGCTTTGCTTGAAGTGTACATCTGCCTTTGGTCTTAGCTCTTTACTGAAGTTGGTTTCTAGTTGGTAATCACTGATAAACTCCTTCTACTTTAAATTCATTTTTGTTTTCTTCTTCAGTTTGCTAATTTTTGTTTCCTATTGATCGTTTTCATGTATAATTTGAGTTTTTAATTTTTTCCTTTCGTGGAAAAATTGATTAAATTCTTCGTCGTTGTTCTCAGACTGGGAAAAACTCATCACAACATCCTTTCTCAGAATCAAGTACAAAAAACAACTTTCTTCGTTAACATCTTTTCGTAAAATAGAAAAGATTTCGGAACTTTTTTTTAAAGCATTTGTAGGTGTTTTAGAAGTCTTTCTACTGAGTTTATTCGGAAACGCTAGATTTTGTCCATCTGACCAGATAAATTACAGCTTTTGAAACTGAGATTTAACTAACTGATATATAAAACAAAGGTGTGAAAGCTTTCCTCTTCTATCCTGCAGGTAAATTGTAAATTAAAACTTCGTGGTAGGTTTACAGACAAATAGGTTGTAGTGATCATTTTAAAGTGTGTTCATAAATTTGTATTGCGGACACTACACCACAAAGTTTTTAAGCACTAGTTGATAATATTCGTTCTTCTTTTTTAAAAATTTTGATTTGAATTTTGATACTCTTCGTTTGCTATCGAGAATACTTTTTATCAAAAATAATCCTATCCCTACAAATCATGATTTTAGAGAGTTACGGAAAAGGTATCTTGTATCTGACACGGCTAACAATATATCTGCCTTTATCCAGTTTTTTATTTCCTCTGGTATATTTTCTTAATCTGAGGTCCGTTTTTTTAATTTGAGGTTCGTAAATAGTATCGTTGCCAATCAAGCCAAAAAAAGGTTTTAAATCTACATGCAATCTTAATATGTACGCACTACGAAACTCTAAACAACCTAAGACTCTCATAACATCTCTCTTATTTTCCGGTCTTTTTGAAGATCTTCTACTTTCTTTTTTGCTGGTTGCATACCCCCCTTAATTACTACATGTTCTAAAAACTGCGCTCGCATTAAGAAAAAGTTTGTTTTCTCTGATTGAGCTTTTGGTTCTGATTTAAATTTACTGCTCTGTATGTTTTGATTATATCAAACATTTCTTCTGTAGAATTAGCCTGCAAAATTGTTTTGTCGATATAAAATACGGCTTGTTTACATTTGATTAATGGTAGAAAGTGAGTAGTCATTGTCCTGCTAACAAACTTTGGAAGTCCAGAGAAGCTTCTTTTGATGGTATAAAGTTTTGATCCTTTGACAAAATTTGTTAGTTGCTGTGATTCTTCGGTGAGGGTACTTGAATAACGTTAAGCACAAGTCGCTCGCTTGTGGTAAAATTATCACCGCTAAGCCTAGACATAATTGACCCTACAGACTCATGTGGTCATGATATTGATATTAAATATCTCGCGTAAATGACAATTTTAAAGATGCTATCTTTTGGTAATGCTATTTTGGAATTTATGAGATCGGATATCATTTCTGAATTTTTTCCCATTTCTCTTATAATCTCAGATTTATATAAATGATCAAGTACAATGTTCAATTTTTCCTGATAATGCAGTGGTACTCGTGATGGTTTTTTTTAAATTTTAAATTGGGTAGCAAATTACATCATTTTCTTTTTGGTTTTGATACTATTCAATCATTTTATTGCTGTGAAAATACAACCCTATTTTGTATCAAATTGTTCTCTAAATCTTGTAATTGGTTTTTGTTAAAACTTGTCCGAGTAAAATCGAAATTAATGAGAAAATATTGTTTTTTTCCCATCAAGTTTTAAATGAGTTTCTTTTATCTAGGATTCATCTTGGTTTGCTTGAAGTGTAAATCTGCCTTTGGTCTTAGCTCTTTACTGAAGTTGGTTTCTAGTTGTTAATCACTGATAAACTCCTTCTACTTTAAATTCAATTTTGTTTTCTTCTTCAGTTTGCTAATTTTTGTTTCCTATTGATCGTTTTCATGTATAATTTGAGTTTTTAATTGTTTTCTTTCGTGGAAAAATTGATTAAATTCTTCGTCGTTGTTCTCAGACTGGGAAAATCTCATCACAACATCCTTTCTCAGAATCAAGTACAATAAACAACTTTCTTCGTTAACGCTGTCCAGATAAGTTACAGCTTTTGAAACTGAGATTTAACTAACTGATATCTAAAACAAAGGTGTGAAAGCTTTCCTCTTCTTTCCTGCAGGTAAATTAAAACTTCCTCGTAGGACAAATAGGTTGTAATGATCATTTTAAAGTGTGTTCATAAATTTGTTTTGCGGACACTACACCACAAAGTTTTTAAGCACTAGTTGCTAATTTTTGTTCTTCTTTTTTAAAAACTTTTGATTTGAATATTGATACTCTGCGTTTGCTATCGAGAAATACTTATATCAAAAGTAATCCTATCTCTACAAATCATGATTTTAGAGAGTTACGGAAAAGGTATCTTGTATCTGACACGGCTAACAATATATCTGCATTTATCCAGTTTTTTATTTCCTCAGGTAAATTTTCTTAATATGAGGTCTTTTTTCTTAATCTGAGGTTCTTAAATAGTATCGTTGCCAATCAAGCCAAAAAAAGTTTTAAATCTACATGCAATCTTAATATGTACGCACTACGAAACTCTAAACAACCTAAGACTCTCATAACATCTCTCTTATTTTCCGGTCTTTTTGAAGATCTTCTACTTTCTTTTTTGCTGGTTGCATACCCCCCTTAATTACTACATGTTCTAAAAACTGCGCTCGCCTTAAGAAAAAGTTTGTTTTCTCTGATTGAGCTTTTGGTTCTGATTTAAATTTACTGCTCTGTATGTTTTGATTATATCAAACATTTCTTCTGTAGAATTAGCCTGCATAATTGTTTTTTCGATATAAAATACGGCTTGTTTCCATTTGATCAATGGTAGAAAATGAATAGTCATTGTCCTGCTAACAAACTTTGGAAGTCCAGAGAAGCTTCTTTTGATGGTATAAAGTTTTGATCCTTTGACAAAATTTGTTAGTTGCTGTGATTCTTCGGTGAGGGTACTTGAATATACGTTAAGCATAAGTCGCTCGCTTGTGGTAAAATTATCACCGCTAAGCCTAGACATAATTGACCCTACAGACTCATGTGGTCATGATATTGATATTAAATATCTCGCGTAAATGACAATTTTAAAGATGTTATCTTTCGGTAATACTAGTTTGGAATTTATGAGATCGGATATCATTTTTAATTTTTTTCCCATTTCTCTTATAATCTCAGATTTATATAAATGATCAAGTACAATGTTCAATTTTTCCTGATAATGCAGTGGTACTTGTGATGGTTTTTTTAAAGTTTAAATTGGGTAGCAAATTACTTCATTTTGTTTTTGGTTTTGATACTATTCTATCATTTTAATGCTGTGAAAATACAACTCTATTTTGTATCAAATTATTATCTAAATCTTGTAATTGGTTTTTGTTAAAACTTGTCCGAGTAAAATCGAAATTAATGAGAAAATATTGTTTTTTCTCATCAAGTTTTAATTGAGTTTGTTTTATTTAGAATTCATCTTGGTTTGCTTGAAGTGTAAATCTGCCTTTGGTTTTAGCTCTTTACTAAAATTGGTTTCTAGTTGGTAATCACTGATAAACTCCTTCTACTTCTCATTTTTTTTTGTTTTCTTCTTCAGTTTGCTAATTTTTGTTTCCTATTGATCGTTTTCATGTATAATTTGAGTTTTTAATTGTTTTCTTTTGTGGAAAATTTGATTAAATTCTTCGTCGTTGTTTTCCGACTGGGAAAAACTCATCACAAAATCCTTTCTCAAAATCAAGTACGAAAAATAATTTTCTTCGTTAACATCTTTATCGTAAAATAGAAAAGCTTTCGGAACTTTTTTTAAAACTTTTTTAGGTGTTTTAGAAGTCTTTCTACTGAGTTTATTCGGAAACGCTAGATTTTGTCCATCTGTCCAGATAAGTTACAGCTTTTGAAACTGAAACTTAACTAACTGATATCTAAAACAAATGTGTGAAAGCTTTCCTCTTTTATCCTTCAAGTAAATTAAAACTTCGTGGTAGGTTTACAGACAAATAGGTTGTAGTGATCATTTTAAAGTGTGTTCATAAATTTGTATTGCGGACAGTACACCACAAAGTTTTTAAGCACTAGTTGATAATTTTTGTTCTTCTTTTTTAAAAACTTTTGATTTGAATATTGATACTCTGCGTTTGCTATCGAGAAAAACTTTTTATCAAAAATAGTCCTATCCCTACAAATCTTGATTTTAGAGAGATACGGAAAAGGTATCTTGTATCTGACACGGCTAACAATATATCTGCATTGTTATATAGATGCAGTTAAAACGTTAAGCATAAGTCGCTCGCTTGTGGTAAAATTATCACCGCTAAGCCTAGACATAAGTGACCCTACAGACTCATGTGGTCATGATATTGATATTAAATATCTCGCGTAAATGACAATTTTAAAGATGTTATCTTTCGGTAATACTAGTTTGAAATTTATGAGATCGGATATCATTTTTAAATTTTTTACCATTTCTTTTATAATCTCAGATTTATATAAATGATCAAGTACAATGTTCAATTTTTCCTGATAATGCAGTGGTACTCGTGATGGTTTTTTTAAAATTTTAAATTGGGTAGCAAATTACTTCATTTTGTTTTTGGTTTTGATACTATTCTATCATTTTAATGCTGTGAAAATACAACTCTGTTTTGTATCAAATTATTCTCTAAATCTTGTAATTGGTTTTTGTTAAAACTTGTCCGAGTAAAATCGAAATTAATGAGAAAATATTGTTTTTTCTCATCAAGTTTTAAATGAGTTTGTTTTATTTAGGATTCATCTTGGTTTGCTTGAAGTGTAAATCTGCCTTTGGTTTTAGCTCTTTACTGAAATTGGTTTCTAGTTGGTAATCACTGATAAACTCCTTCTACTTCTCAATTCTTTTTTGTTTTCTTCTTCAGTTTGCTAATTTTTGTTTCCTATTGATCGTTTTCATGTATAATTTGAGTTTTTAATTGTTTTCTTTTGTGGAAAATTTGATTAAATTCTTCGTCGTTGTTTTCCGACTGGGAAAAACTCATCACAAAATCCTTTCTCAAAATCAAGTACGAAAAATAATTTTCTTCATTAACATCTTTATCGTAAAATAGAAAAGCTTTCGGAACTTTTTTTAAAGCTTTTTTAGGTGTTTTAGAAGTCTTTCTACTGACTTTATTCGGAAACGCTAGATTTTGTCCATCTGTCCAGATAAGTTACAGCTTTTGAAACTGAGATTTAACTAACTGATATCTAAAACAAATGTGTGAATTCTTTCCTATTTTATCCTTCAAGTAAATTAAAACTTCGTGGTAGGTTTACAGACAAATAGGTTGTAGTGATCATTTTAAAGTGTGTTCATAAATTTGTATTGCGGACACTACACCACAAAGTTTTTAAGCACTAGTTGATAATTTTTGTTCTTCTTTTTTAAAAACTTTTGATTTGAATATTGATACTCTGCGTTTGCTATCGAGAAAAACTTTTCATCAAAAATAGTCCTATCCCTACAAATCTTGATTTTAGAGAGTTACGGTAAAGGTATCTTGTATCTGACACGGCTAACAATATATCTGCATTTATCCAGTTTTTTATTTCCTCTGGTAAATTTTCTTAATCTGAGGTCCGTTTTTTTAATCTGAGGTTCGTAAATAGTATCGTTGCCAATCAAGCCAAAAAAAGGTTTTAAATCTAGATGCAATCTTAATATGTACGCACTACGGAACTCTAAACAACCTAAGACTCTCAAAACATCTCTCTTATTTTCCGGTCTTTTTGAAGATTTTCTACTTTCTTTTTTGCTGGTTGTATACCGCCCCTAATTACTAAAAGTCCTAAAAACTGCGCTTGCCTTAAGAAAAAGTCTGGTTTCTCTGAATGAGCTTTTAATTCTGATTTAAATTTACTGCTCTGTATGTTTTGATTATATCAAACATTTCTTCTGTAGAATCAACCTGCATAATTGTTTTGTCGATATAAAATACGGCTTGTTTTCATTTGATCAATGGTGGAAAATGAATAGTCATTGTCCTGCTAACAAACTTTGGAAGTCCAGAGAAGCTTCTTTTGATGGTATAAAGTTTTTATCCTTTGACAAAATTTGTTAGTTGCTGTGATTCTTCGGTGAGGGTACTTGAATATACGTTAAGCATAAGTCGCTCGCTTGTGGTAAAATTATCACAGCTAAGCCTAGACATAAGTGACCCTACAGACTCATGTGGTCATGATATTGATATTAAATATTGATATTAAATGACACTTTTAACGATGTTATCTTTTGGTAATACTAATTTGGAATTTATGAGATTGGATATCATTTCTAAATTTTTTCCCTTTTCTCTTTTAATCTCAGATTTATAAAAATGTTCAAGTACAATGTTCAATTTTTCCTGATAATGCAGTGGTACTCGTGATAGTTTTTTTTAAATTTTAAATTGGGTAGCAAATTAACATCATTTTGTTTTTGGTTTTGATACTATTCAATCATTTTAATGCTTTGAAAATACAACTCTATTTTGTATCAGATTATTCTTTAAAACTTGTAATTGGTTTTTGTTAAAACTTGTCCGAGTAAAATCGAAATTAATGAGAAAATATTGTTTTTTCTCATCAAATTTTAAATGAGTTTTTTTTATTTGTGATTCATCTTGGTTTGCTTGAAGTCTAAGTCTGCCTTTGGTTTTAGATCTTTACTGAAGTTGGTTTCTAGTTGGTAATAACTGGTAAACTCCTTCTACTTCTTAATTCTCTTTTGTTTTCTTCTTCAGTTTGCTAATTTTTGTTTGCTATTGATCGTTTTCATGTATAATTTGAGTTTTTAATTGTTTTCTTTTGTAGAAAATTTGATTAAATTCTTCGTCATTGTTTGATAAAATTTCCATAAAGGCTTTTCTATGTGACACGAATTATTTAAGTTCTAATTACTAATCTATAACTTTAAAGGTTTGACCTGTAAGTTCATTGATTTTAAGGTTTTCAATCCCGTTTTTGACTATAAGGAGAATAAATTTTTCTTCATGATAACAGTATGTGCATAAACCTTTTTGTTCTGACGTTTTATCAGATTTAAAAGATGTTTAATTTGTTCTTTTAGTTTAAAAAATTACGTTTGCAAGTTCAATGTAAATGAATCGTGTAGTTTTTGGATCTGTTCTAATGTCATGATCTAGTTACAGTTTTAAAAAACCTTTTATACGGATCAATATTTTTCTTATTATGGTTTCTTGATACTACTGTTTCTGGGTACATCTTAAGTTTTAATATTGATTTTGAAAGTTTTTAAATTTGAAAAATCATTAGATTCGAGTGTTTTAGAAAAAAAATTATACTCATAATAATAGGTCTTTGTCCATCCCAGGCTGAGACACTTTCCTGAACTTTTATTGGATAATCACCTTTTATATCAAAATTTGCTTCATTGTTTGATTATCCGAAAAACTTATGTTTTTCGCCGTCAACTTCTTATTCATTTCAATCGGATTTCTGAAGTGCTAAGGATTGTAGCTTATATTATTGTTGGTATAAGCGAGCATGTCGTTCCAGTGTCTACCAAAAAGTGAATTTCTGGTATTTTTATTTTTCGTCTCGGAAGGGATGTCAATATAGATTATGGTTTCTTTGTAGATTTTTAATGCGCGGAAGCTGTTCTAGTTCAACTGAACTCTCCAAATTCGTCTTTACCAAAATAACTTTGTATCTTATCATCATTTAATTTTATCCTAGAATTGCTATCGCGACTAGTATCTCTTGAGGTTTTCTTGTAATATTAAAAAGTTTCAGCTGATGATTATAGTTTCTGTTCCGGTTTTTGAGTGGTCTATTTTTTTCTATAATTATCTCGTGAATTTGATCTTCTATTTCTATTGGAAAGGGGATTACTATAGCCCCACAATCCCAGTTTTGATTCAAATCATTAAGAATAAAATTATTTTGATAATTTGAACAATAAAGACCGTTTCTGTCCAAGGATTGGTTATTTGAATATCCGCCTCTGGATTCAAAGTTTTGGGATCAATATCTATGAAATCTATTAAACTTGCAATTGATTTGTCTGGAGAATGGAGAATTTAATAAATATCCGTAATTTCTTTTATCTCGGTCATTGCAGTTTTGATTATCTCCAATATCATATCTGGATCTAGGTCATCAGTTTTGATCGTAACAAATTTTTTATCGATATTGGGTTGGTTTCTGAGCCTTTCCTTCATGATCCCGATAGTAAAAACAAACACCCGATCTGCGACACAATTTGAAAATTCTGGTTTAATTTTTTTAGTTTCTTGGTTCATTTGAGTTATACACTGCATTTACTTGTGATCTTTCATTAAACCTCCTAATTCTTTGAGGTGATCCTCAATTGTTTCATTTTTTCAAAAATCAAAATTACCTGAAGTTGTTTCGGTAAACCCACTACTCACTGCAAATCTCTATTCATTGATAGCTATATGATTTTTTTTGTTGTCAAGACCTAGTTAGATTCTCAATTAGAAATTGATGTGCTTTTTGTTTTAAACCAAAACAAAGATTCCATTTTCTTTGCCGTTTTTGATCAACACTAAAAATCAGATTTAATCTTCAACGATCTAGCGAAGTGTTTAAACTCATTGTATAACTCAATGTAAACTCATTGAAAATTTGAAATGAAAACGAGCGATTTCATTTCTTACTTTGAGTCGTGCTTTTAATTGGCAAAAGTCGGTTTCATTGTATAACTCATTTTGTTGAATTCGTCAGGTTTTCTTTTCAAACTTTCTGCTTTTGATTGTCTTCTAAACTTATCCTTGTCATCAGTGAGTTTATCTATAAACTGATCTGTTGTATCGTTCCAATATAGGACTGATGCTAGTCTCTGATACCATTAAAGAGCTGGAGCTCTTAATATTGAGCCAAATTAAACTCTTTGTCTAAAATCATATGCTCTTTGATCATCGCCTGGTTCTGCTGGTCGAGTTGTTGGGGAATATTTTTCGTTTTTTCTTTACTATTTATTAAAAGTTTTTTGCATCTTCAATTGGGTCTAACCCTGTGAGCTTGTAGTAAGTTTAGTCTGGATATGCAGCTACAATTGCAATTTTTGTTTTATTTTACTTATATTTTGGTTAAAAGAGCCTAAAGCTCTGACCTTTTTGTGTATTAGTTAATTTTGAAAATTTAGGGAATTTTAAAGAAAGTTTTTTTTAGTAGAATGAAATATGAGGTTGGAGAAGTTTTTTAGTATAGAGGTTTTTTCTGATGCCTTGCTGCGGAAAAGAAAAGTTATTTTGTGATTATTATGCTTTCGATGTCTGGACAAGATAGTAAATTGATCTTTTGGATAATGTTAAGGTTTCATATAAATTGTGTGTAAAAAATTTTTATTACCAGCGTTAATTTACCAGCGTCTATTTTAGTTTTGAATGGAAGTGGTGTACAAATAATTTTAAAATCGGGAGGAAAGCAAGTAATCGGTCTTCTGGTATATAAGTTTTGTTGTTTGGAATGTATAATTGGTAGAGAATTGTATCCATTTCTGAAGTGTATCTTTGGAAAGAGAAAGATAGTTCGTGTTTTTCATCGTTGAGATGATATTTTGATCTTTTTCAGTCTTGGTAATGTACTATAGAAAACGAGCGATTTCATTTCTTACTTTGAGTCGTGCTTTTAATTGGCAAAAGTCGGTTTCATGATTTGTTGTCATGAATTTTTTTGTCAATGATAGATTAATTCGAGTTTTATTTTATGTATTTTCTGCTCTAATTATATGACATTTCAGATTAAGTTTGGCTAAGTCTCAGCATGTTTCAATTTTTTCTATATAAATTGTGAATAATTGGATACAAATTGGTTTAGTATTAGCTAAATTTAATTTTTTACTCAAATTGTGAATATTTTGATAAAGTTTGGTGTTTTTGGTGTATTTCAGTTAATTTTATCATAAGAGAGTTGAATTTGACAAAACTTTGAAGAAAACTTGATTTAGATCAGTTTGTTTAAGTAACCGTTGAAACAGACCTTACAATGATTGCATTACTTTTAGCCAGCATTAGCTTTTATGGTCTTTGTATGAGCTTAGGGCAACGCTGATTTAATTTCTCGCTTGTTTCAATTTTCAATTGATTTAATTAACTTATTTGCAAATATTGGTTTATTTTCACTCTTAATTGCTTTTTTCATTATAAATGTTTCAGTTGGTTCAATTTAGGGTAAACTCTAGCCTTGTTTGCTCTGACTTTTATTTGACAAAACGGGACTTAAGTTGTTCAACCTTCTGGTTAATTTTGAATGATTTCCTTAATTTAGGATTGTTTTGGCCAATTTCTGGAAGTATTATTTATCTTAGTTGGTCTTATTTGGATTAAGTTTGAATGATTTTCATTTAAACTGGAATTTTTTTTGTTAGGACTAATTTAACTGATTTTTCCCAAAACTGCGTAATTTTTGTTCAGCTTAAATTGAGTTTATTTCCATCTTAATTCGGCTACTTTTTATACAAAGTCGTGGTTTTTTGTTTTTTTTTTTTGGTTTTATTTTGATCAAAAATGGGCAAATTAAAGTTAAACTTTCGTGCTTCTCGTTTTATTTGGGCTCAACTTGACTAAATTGAGAAAAAGTTTGAATAATTTGGAAGTTTGTTTAACTTATTTTGGTTTTTTCTGGCAATAATTTGATACATTTTGATAAATTTGGAGTTTGTTTGTCTTACTTTGATTTATTTCAAAAAAAAATTGGGCAAAATTCAACTGATTTGGAATCTTATTTATCTTTATTGGGCTTATTTGGACTACATTTGACCAAATAGTTTAACTTGTGTGTTTATTTATCTTATTTAACCTTATTTTACCAAAATCGGGAAAATTTTAGGTTATTGGGAGTTTACACATCTTAAATGGCTTCAATTTAGTTACAACTGAGTGATTTTTAGATTTATTGCCAGCTTATTTATTCTAATTGTGTTTGTTTTGATCAAAGTTATGAAAAAGTAGGTTAATTGGGAGTTTTCAGTTTGACCAAAAATGTGCGATTTTTGGGTTATTTAAAAAGGAACTCTATCTAGCTTAATCGGTTTTTTTCTGACCGAAATTGGGAACATTTCTAATAAAATGGAAGTTTATTTAGCTAAATTAGACTTTTTCTGAACAAAATTGCGAGAATCCTATTGAAAAAAACTATTCAGCCTAATGGGACCTTTTTTGGCCAAAACTGGGTAAAATTGTTTTGAAATGGAAGTTAATTTAGGTTAACTTGACTTAATTAGACCAAAACTGGGTAAAGTTTTATTGACTGGAAGTTTGTCGAGCTTAATCAGACCTGTTTTGTTCGAAATTGGTAAACAATTTGTTCGAATGGACTCTGTTTTTTAATTTATTCTGTTTATTTAGCTAAGTTTGGATAAATTTGACATAAAATGAGCAAGTTCTTTTTATTTAGAGGTTCATCCATTGTAATAGGGCTTACTTTGACTAAAATGTGCTGAATTGTAGTTAAATTTTAGAAAGTACGCTTATATTGGTGTAGTTTTAAAATAATTTTAACCTCATGTTATCATATATTCAGTGAAATTCTGCTAACTAAGGTTGTCGGAAAAACAAATTGTCGAAAAAAAACGCACTTGACAGTTCCTGCCCTAGTAGGTGTTGATTATTTGGTGTCGAGTTTTTTATCTTAATTGTGTTTAATTTGACCAAAATTGGTTCAATTTTAGGCTAAGAGGAAGCTTACCTATCACTCATTGTTTTTTTTACTGTTTTTTTAACTCATACTATGAAGAGGTGATTTATAGTTAGGTTAAGTAAGGTTGGAGTATAAAAGCCTAACAAAAAGGTGAAAAATTTAGTACAAAGAGAGAAAATGAGATTTAATCTCAATTTAGCGTAAATTTTATTGTTTATATGATGTGTGAAATCATTTTATCAACAATTTAGAGTACCCTTAGAAGGCATACGGGACCTCTTACGAATTTTTATCAACAAATATTAGTATTTGAGAAAAGATTCAAGAAATGGGTCACGGAAGGGAAAAAACATAATTTGTTAGATTAACATATGTCAGTAAAGCTTTTCTAGTTGAAAAAGGTCGTTAAAAGTCTAATTTACTTGTCTATAATAGTCAACCTGGTCAGAGAAAGTTTTCTTTTATTTGTTATATGGTAGCTATGAGGATAATGAATGAAAATTTTGTGAAAGAAAAGTAGCAACTGTCATGGACTGATGAAAGATAGAGAAGATGTTGATAGCCTTGACTCTATCAATGACTATTTAGTAATAGGGCGGTAACTTAAGTTGCCGGCCCTAAAAATGAATAATTCCTGTCTGTAGTTTTTTGAAGTTGAAACAAAACTAACATAAACTCACTTCCTAAAAAATTTCCGATATCTGAAATTATTTCTTAAATTTTTCAGACTGGTTTTCTTAAGGTGTAGTTCTCAGCTCAATTCGCATCAATACTACTAAAAAATAACATTGGTTTGTTGACAAATCTATTTGTTTCAATTAAAATTGTAAGTCTCAGGTCTGATTATATCATAGATCATAGTCGATCTGGTCCTAGAGTAAAAACGATATTTATACGAACAGACAAAATTCAAAAGGATGGCTAATTAGAATTGTTTCAGGGTTGTGCAAAATTCAGATCAGTGGGGGTTTCAAAACCGAAACGATAAGCACACTGCACCTGACTGGTGTCGTAATTAAAAATCAAGTTCCCTCGGTCATCTATTAAGTTTTATTAAAAATCAATGAAGTTTTCCAAAGTGAAACTGAAAGAATAAAAAATCCGTTTAGAATTTGAAAAATGAGATACGTGGACTTGACTTTTAAGCTTTTTGAGGTTATGTTGTTCAGTTAAAATCTGAGTTGAATATTTAATTTAAACGACTTTCATTTATAATGGTGTGAACGAATTTAAAATAGAAAATTATCCACTCGATTCGTGGGTAAACAATTAAGCAATAGCTTTATAAATTAGTGTAGCATTTCCAATACTACAACTTTAACCTTTTTTAAATGAACAGTTGTGAAAGCAATTTCCCAAACAGACACTGCTTAAACATGAATACATTTACAAAAAAACGTGCCTAATGTAATAACGTTAAGGTGAGTTTATGAAAACAAAATTGGAAACATTGACAAACGTTAGATGGACAAAGTTTCAAATTTCTTCTCCATGGCCACATTCTACAGTCTTAAATTTTTTTCTCTGCTGCCTCTAATTGTCTCTGCAGTTCCCTTTTTGCTCTCCTTTCTCTTTTGTTTTTGGTCGCTTTTTTTCCAAAGTTTTTGTCAGCCGGTCCACGTCCTGTTGTTTTTCGTTCTCGGGAAAAACCGTGATCCCGCTAAATGGGACGAGCAGAGATGTTTCTTGCGATTTGGTTAGGTACTACCTCGGAGTTATCTTTTTAAGAAAATTATTTCTGGCAAAATTTGGATGCATTTTGATAAATTTGGAGTTTTTTTGTCTTACTTTGATTTATTTCAAAAAAAAATTGGGCAAAATTCAACTGATTTGGAATCTTATTTATCTTTATTGGGCTTTTTTGGACTATATTTGACCAAATAGTTTAACTTGTGTGTTTATTTATCTTATTTAACCTTATTTTACCAAAATCGGGAAAATTGTAGGTTAATTGGGAGTTTACACATCTTAAATGGCTTCATTTTAGTTACAACTGAGTAATTTTTGGATTTATTGGCAGCCTATTTATTCCAATTGTGTTTGTTTTGATCAAAATTATGAAAAAATAGGTTAATTGGGAGATTTCACTTTGATCAAAGTTAGGCAAATTTTGTGATAATTCAAAATGGAACTCTATCTAGCTTAATCAGATTTTTTTCTGACCGAAATCGGGAACATTTCCAATAAAATGGAAGTTTATTTAGCTTAATTAGACTTTTTCTGAACAAAATTGCAAAAATCCTATTGAAAAAAAATTATCCAGCCTAATGGGACCTTTTTCGGCCAAGAATGGGTAAAATTGTTTTGAATGGAAGTTCATTTAGGTTGATTTGACTTATTTTGACCAAAACTGTGTAAAATTTTATTGACTGGAAATTTTTCGAGCTTAATCAGACCTGTTTTGTTCGAAATTGGTAAAAAGTTTGTTCGAATGGATTCTGTTGTTTAATTTATTCTGTTTATTTAGCTTAGTTTGGATAAATTTGACATAAAATGAGCAAGTTCTGCTTTATTTAGAGGTTTATCTATCGTAATAGGGCTTACTCTGACTAAAATGTGCTGAATTATAGTTAAATTTTAGATATTACGCTTATATTGTAGTTTAAAAAAAATTTTATCCTCATGTTATCATATGTTCAGTGAACTTCTTCTAACTAAGGTTGTCGAAAAAATAAATTGTCGAAAAAAACGCATTTGACAGTTCCTGATCTAGTAGGTGTCGATTATTTGGGAGTTTTTTATCCTAATTGTGCTTAATTTGACCAAAATTGGTTAAATTTTAGGCTAAGAGGAAGCTTACCTATCACTCATTGTTGTTCTATCACTTTTTTATTATTATGTTTTTTTTACTCATTCCATGAGGAGGTAATTTATAGTTAGGTTAAGTTAGGTTGGAGTATAAAAGCCTAACAAAAAGGTGAAAAATTTAGTACAGTGAGAAAATGAGATTGAATCTCAATTTAGCGTAAATTTTATTGTTTGTATGATGTGTGAAATCAATTTATCAACAACTTGGAGTACAGTTAGAAGGCATGCGGTTCCCCTTACGACCTTTTTAAGAACAAATATGTCACGAAAGGGAAAAAAACGAAATTAGTTAGATTAACCTATGTCAGTAAAGCTTTTCTAGTTGAAAAAGGTCGTTAAAATGTCTAATTTACTTTTCTATGGTAGTCAAACTGTTCAGAGAAAGTTCTCTTTTATTTAGTATATGGTAGCTATGAGGATGATGAATGAAAACTTTGTGAGATAAAAGTAGCAGAAAACTGTCATGGACTGATGAGTGATAGAGAAGATGTTGATAGCCTTGACGCTATCAAGGACTATTTAGTAATAGGGCGGTAACTTAGATTACGGGCCCTAAAGATAAATAGCTCCTTTCTGTAGCTTTTTAAAGTTGGAACAAAACTAACATAAACTCACTTCACAAAAAATTCCGATAACTAAAATTATTTCTTTAATTTTTCAGACTGGTTTTCTTAAGTTGTAGTTCTCTGCTCAAGTCGCATCATTACTATTAAAAAAACATTGGGTCGTTGACAAATCTTTTTGTTTCAAATAAACTTGTAAGTCTCGGGTCTGATTATATCATAGATATTAGTCGATCTAGTCCTAGAGTAAAAGCAAAATTTATACGAACAGACAAAATTCAAAAGAATGGTTAATTAGAATTGTATCAGGGTTGTGCAAAATTCAAATCAGTGGGGGTTTCCAAGCGGAAACGATAAGCACACTGCACCTGACTGGCGTCGTGATTAAAAATTAAGTTCCCTCGATCAGCTGTTAAGTTTTATTAAAAATCAATGAAATTTTCCAAGGTGAAACTGAAAGAATAAACAATCCGTTTAGATTTTGAAAAATGAGATATGTGGACTTGGCTTTTAAGCTTTTTGAATTAATGTTGTTCAGTTGAAATTTGACTTCAGTATTAATTTTAAACGACATTCATTTTTAATGTTGTGAACGAATTTAAAATAGAAAATTCTCCTCTCGATTCGTATGCAAACAATTAAGCAATAGCTTTCTAAATTAGTGTAGCATTTCCAATACTACAACTGTAACTTTTTTTTAATGAACAAGGGTGAAAGCAATCTCCCAAATAGACACTGCTTAAACATGAATACATTTACAAAAAAAAACGTGCCTAATGTAACAACGTTAAGGTGAAGTTATGAAAACAAAATTGAAAACGTTGATAAACGTTAGATGGACAAAGTTTCAAATTTCTTCGACATGGCCACATTTTAAAGTCTTAAACTATTTTCTGTTTTTTTCTCTGCTGCCTCTAATTGTCTCCGCAATTCCTTTTTTGGTCTCATTTTTCTTTTGTTTTTTCGTCGCTTTTTTTCCAAATTTTTTGTCAGCCGGTCCATGTCCTGTTGTTTTTCGTCCTCGGGAAAAACCGTGATCCCGCTAAACGGGACGAGCAGAGATTTTTCTTGCGATTTGAATAGGTACTCTCTCGGAGTTCTCTTCCCTCGGAGTTCTCTACACTTAGAAGGCATGCGGTTCCCCTTACGACCTTTTTAAGAACAAATATGTCACGAAAGGGGAAAAAAACGAAATCAGTTAGATTAACCTATGTCAGTAAAGCTTTTCTAGTTGAAAAAAGTCGTTAAAATGTCTAATTTACTTTTCTATAGTAGTCAAACTGGTCAGAGAAAATTTTTTTTTATTTGGTCTATGGTAGCTATGAGGATGATGAATGAAAATTTTGTGAGATAAAAGTAGCAGAAAACTGTCATGGACTGATGAGTGATAGAGAAGATGTTGATAGCCTTCACTCTATCAAGGACTATTTAGTAATAGGGCGGTAACTTAGATTACGGGCCCTAAAAATAAATAGCACCTGTCTGTAGCTTTTTAAAGTTGGAACAAAACTAACATAAAATCACTTAAAAAATTCCGATAACTAAAATTATTTCTTTAATTTTTCAGACTGGTTTTCTGAGGGTGTAATTCTCTGCTCAAGTCAAATCATTACAAGTAAAAAAACATTGGGTCGTTGACAAATCTTTTTGTTTCAATTAAAATTGTAAGTCTCGGGTCTGATTATATCATAGATATTAGTCGATCTAGTCCTAGAGTAAAAGCAAAATTTATACGAACAGACAAAAATCAAAGGGATGGTTAATTATAATTGTATCAGGGTTGTGCAAAATTCAAATCAGTGGGGATTTCAAAGCGGAAACGATAATCACACTGCACCTGACTGGCGTCGTGATTAAAAATCAAGTTCCCTCGATCATCTGTTAAGTTTTATTAAAAATCAATGAAGTTTTCCAAGGTGAAACTGAAAGAATAAACAATCCGTTTAGAAATTGAAAAATGAGATACGTGGACTTGGCTTTTAAGCTTTTTGAATTTATGTTGTTCAATTGAAATCTGAGTTGAATATTAAATTTAAACGACATTCATTTTAATGTTGTGAACGAATTTAAAATAGAAAATTCTCCTCTCGATTCGTATGCAAACAATTAAGCAATAGCTTTCTAAATTAGTGTAGCATTTCCAATACTACAACTGTAACCTTTTTTTAAATGAACAGTGGTGAAAACAGTCTCCCAAATAGACACTGCTTAAACATGAATACACTTGCAAAAAAAAACGTGCCTAATGTAACAACGTTAAGGTGAAGTTATGAAAACAAAATTGAAAACGTTGATAAATGTTAGATGAACAAAGTTTCAAATTTCTTCTCCACGGCCACATTTTAAAGTCTTAAACTTTTTTCTGTTTTTTTCTCTGCTGCCTCCAATTGTCTCTGCAATTCCCTTTTTGGTCTCATTTTTATTTGGTTTTTTGGTCGCATTTTTTCCAAAGTTTTTGTCAGCCGGTCCACGTCCTGTTGTTTTTCGTTCTCGGGAAAAACCGTGATCCCGCTAAATGGAACGAGCAGAGATGTTTCCTGCGATTTGATTAGGTACTCCCTCGGAGTTCTCTTCTTAAGTTTAAAAGGCTCTTTCTGGGCATTTAGTGATAAATACTCGTTTTAGTACACTTGAATCTTATCTAAACATTTAAAACAATAGCTTTTTTTCACTGTAGCATTTTCAGTACTACATGCTGCAAAATCAACAGATGAAAAACAATTTAGGTCGCAAAATATTGTTTCAAGCTTTTTGATTATTCGGATACCCAATTTCTTAACGCTCATTTTCGCATTTTATCCGTCTATTAAAAAATGGCCAGTAAGAGAGTGTTCGGACAAAACTGATCACAAAGTTAATCAATGTTTTTGTAAATCTAGTGATAAGCTCAGAAAATCAACTTTGTTGCGGCTTATGAATATACGTAAAATGAAAGCCTGCTTCATTTTTTAGAAGTCTCGAGCTTCGTTTTGTGCACATTATCAGTTTACGATTGCTTGATATGAAACAGTTTGTTCACGTAGGCAAGTGAATTTCCTAGGTCGAAAAGCTCACTTATTGTTTTGACTGTCAAAGGTCGAAACCTACCTAGAGAACGGTCAAAACTTACCTCGACCACGGTCGAGACATACCTCGACCATAGTCGAAACACACCTTGAAAGCGGTCAAAACATTCCTCGAGCCTTGTCTAAACATAACTCGAGAACGGCGGTCAAATTATACCTCGACCCTGGTCGAAACATACCTTCCGAGAAAAATTCCTCGGGAACGGCCCAAAACATATCTTATATAAGGCCCAAACAAACCTCGAGACTGGTAGAAAATACCTCGATAGCGGTCAAAACATACCTCGAGCCTTGTCTAAATGTTTCTCGAGCACAGTCGAAACATGCCTCGAGAACGGTCAAAACATACCTGCAGCACGATCTAAGCATACATCGAGCATAGTCAAAAGATACCTCGAGAACGTTCAAAACGTACCTCTACCACGGTTAAAACTTACCTCGACCACGGTCGAAACATACCTTGAGAACGGTCAAAACATACCTCGAGCACGGTCAAAACAATTCTCGAGCACGGTCGAAACAAATCTCGAGAATGGTCAAAACATAACTCGTGCATTATCAAAACATAACTGAAGCACGGTCGAAACAAACCTCGAGACCGATAGAAAAAAAATTCGAGAGCTGCCAAAGCATAACTCGATTATTGATCAAACATACCTCGAGAACGATCAAAACGTACCCCAAGCACCGTCGAAACATTTCTCGAGCACAGTTGAAACATACCTCGAAGACGGTCCGCACAAATCTAGAGAACGGTCTAAGCAAACATCGAGCATGATCGAAACATACCTAGAGAACGGTAAAAACATACATCAAGCACGGTCAAAACAATTCTCGAGCACAGTCGAACATACCTCGAGAATGGTTCAAAACATTTTTATACAAGGTCCAAACATAACTTCAGACCGATAGATCGATAGAAAAATAACTCGAGAGCGGTCAAAACATACCTCGAGCATTAATTAATCATACCTCGAGAACGATAAAAACGTACCCCAAGCACGGTCGAAACATTTCTCGAGCACAGTTGAAAAATACCTCGAAAACGGTCCCCACATACCTACAGAACGGTCTAAGCCAACATCGAGCATGGTCTAAACATACCTCTAGAACGGTCAAAACATACCTCGATCACGGTCGAAACATAACTTGAGAACGGTAAAAACATACATCAAGCACGGTCAATACAATTCTCGAGCACAGTCGAACATACCTCGAGAATGGTCAAAACATACCTGCAGCACGGTCTAGGCATACATCGAGCATCGTCGAAACATACCTCCAGAACAGTCAAAACATACCTCGACCTCGGTCGAAACATACTATGAGAACAGTCAAAACATTCCTCGATAACGGTCCAAAACATATCTTATTCAAGGTCCAAACACACCTCAAGACCGGTAGAAGATACCTCGAGACAGTCAAAACAAACCTCGAGCACGGTCGAAACATTTCTCGAGCACAGTCGAAACATACCTCGAGAACGGTCAAAACATACCTCGAGCATTAACGAAACATAATCCGAGCACGGTCGAAACATACCTCGAGAACGGCCAAAACATATCTCAAGCACGGTCGAAACATTTTTCTGAGCACGGTCGAAAAATTCCTCGAGAGCGGTCCAAAACATACCTGATGCATGGTCCAAATATACCTCGAGACAGATTGAAAAACACCTCGAGAGCGCTCAAAACATACCTCGAGCATCGTCTAAAATACCTCGAGAACGGTCAAAACGTACCTCATGCACGGTCGAAACATTTCTCGAGCACAGTCGAAACAAACCTCAAGACATTCTTATATTATGTTGTGAACGAATTTAGAATATAAAACTCTCCACTCGATTCGTATGTAAACAAGAAAACAATAGCTTTCTAAATTAGTGCAGCATTTCCAATACTACAACTTTAAGCTTTTTTTAAATGAACAGTTCTGAAAGCAAGCCCTTAAATAGACACTGCTTAAACATGAATACAATTACAAAAAAAAAACGTGCTTAATGTAACAAGGTGAACTTATGAAAACAAAATTGAAAACGTTGATAACCGCTAGATGGACAAAGTTTCAAATTTCTTCTCCATGGCCACCTTGTAAATTCTTAAATTTTTTTCTACCTTTTTCTCTGCGGCCTCTAATTGTCTCTGCAATTCCCTTTTTGCACTCTTTTTTCTTTTGCTTTTCGGTCGCTTTTTTTCCAAAGTTTTTGTCAGCCGGTCCACGTCCTGTTGTTTTTCGTTCTCAGTAAAAACCGTGATCCCGCTAAATGGGATGAGCAGAGATGTTTCTTGCGATTTGATTAGGTACTCCCTTGGAGTTTTCTTCTTAAGTTTAAAAGGGTTGTTCTGGGCACTTAGTGAAAAATACTCGTTTTAGTACACTTGAATCATATCTAAGCAATTAAAACAATATTTTTTTTAGTTTAGCATTTCCAATACTCCATGCTGCAAAAACAACTGATGAAAAAAATTTTATGTGGCAAAATTTTGTTTCAAGCACTTTGTTCATCAGGGTATCCAATTTTTTGGTCATTTCCGCATTTTATCCGTCTTTTTTGGGGCATTTGAAATCTCGCATTTATCCGTGTTTATGCAATTTTCGAACCCTGTTCTCAGCTCGTTTACTAATTGCTGTGTGAATAGGTATTAAAACAAACAAACAAACGCTCGACTGAACAACAAACGTCCGTTTCAGATTGATATTTATGATTTCATTGTTTTGAGGCTCTAGAGAAAAAGTGCATGAGGTATGGCAGGAAAAAAATCTTTAGCCGTTATAGCAACTCATCCGTTGTCAATCTGAAGAAGCGTACAAAAAGCCTCTGAAGGCCATTTTTGAGCATAACAGCGAAAGATCAAGCCAATTTGGTGATAAATTACAAAAAATTGGCAGATCCAATTGATCCAACTGAATTTATGTGGCTTCCAACGTGATCCGAACCGGGCATGTATACCTTCTGTAAGATGTTTTACCCATTGTAAAACCGGTCTGATTATTGCCCAGAGAAGAGTATGGCATGAAACCCATAATTGAGAATCAACAGCAGTTCAACAGCAGTGTTGTTTCATGTATTCGTGCCTATCATAGTAATGCTAAAGATTAAGAAATCTGATTTGAATAATACATCCTCAATTTTTGCCCGCTGGTTGTTATCGTAGCTACTTCAGTTGACTCAAAACTCAGAGATCCAACACTCGATTCTCTTTCCGCTGGGAATGCTTATACGTTTTTAAAGACTTAGTAAAAAGTCAGACATGCCACCTCTTGTAAGACAGAGAGTCTTTTGCCATTTGTTTCTTCGCGCGAACTTGTTAAACTATTGTTGAAGTTCATACGAACAATGTGCTCCACGTAAACAAACCACCCCCTCGCCCCAGATAGACCAAATGAACTGTCGAAGCTCTAACTCTAGCTCTAACTTTTCAACTTATAATAAAAACAGTTTTTATTTAAAAAAGCTCAGTAAGAGAGTGTTCGGTCAAAACTGAGCACAAATTTTATCAATGTTACTGTAAATCTAGTGATATGCTCAGAAAATCAACTTTGTTGCGGCTAATGAAATTACGTAGAATGAAAAATCTGTTTCATTTTTTAGAAGTTCAGCGCTTCGTTTTGCGCACATTATTAGTTTATGATTGGCTGAAAACAAACAGTTTGTTCCCGTAAGCAAGTGAACTTCCTGAACGAAAAGCTCACTTATTGCTTCGACTTTCAAACGTCGAAACATACCTCGAGAACGGTCAAAACATACCTCGACCACGGTCGAAACATACCTCGACCATAGTTGAAACATACCTTGAGAGCGGTCAAAACATTCTTCGAGCATTGTCTAAATATACCTCGAGAACAGCGGTCAAAACATACCTCAAGCACGGACGGTCGAAACATACCTCAAGCACAGTCGAACATACCTCGAGATTGGTCAAAAGATACCTGCAGCACGGTCTAGGCCTATATCGAGCATCGTCGAAACATACCTCCAGAACGGTCAAAAGATATCTCGACAACGGTCGAAACATACCTCGACCACGGTCGAAACATACCTCGAGCACGGTCGAAACTATACCTCGACAATGGGCGAAGTTTACCTTGAGAACGGTCGAAACATACCTCGAGTACGGTCGAAACAATTCGAAACATACATCGTGCACGGTCAAAACATACCTCGAGAACGGTAAAATCATACCTCGAGCTTTATCGAATTATACACGAGCACTGTCTAAACATACATCGAGCAAGATCGAAACATACCTCGAGAACGGTCAAACCATACATCAAACACGGTCGAAACATACCTAGAGACCGGTAGAAAAATACTTCGAGAACTGTTCCAACGTACCTTGAGCACGTTCGAAACGTACCTCAAGACCGGTAGAAACAAATCTCGACAACGGTCAAAAAAACCTCAAGCACTGTCGAAGAAATTTTCGGGCACGGTCGAAACTTACCTCGAGCATGGTCTGAAGATACCTCGAGAACGGTCAAAACAAACCTCCAGCACAGTCAAAACATAGCTCGAGACCAGTAGATAAATACCTCGAGAGTGGTTAAAACTTACCTCGAGCACGGTCGAAACATACCTCAAGACCGTTAGAAATATACCTCAAGAACAGTCAAAACATACCGCGAGTAAAGTCGAAGCAAACCTCGAGCACGGGCGAAACCTTTCTCGTGCACGCCGAAATATACTTCGAACGGTCAAAACATACCTCGAGCACGGTCCAACCATACCTCCGGCACGGTGTAATAATACATCGAACTTGGTCAAATCATACCTCGAGAACGGTCAATAACACCTCGAGAATAACACCTCGAGAATAACGGCCGAATTATACCTTGAAAATGGTCCAAACATACTTCAACCACGGTCCAAACAATTCTCGAGACGGAATGAAACATACCTCGAGAACGGTCAATAATACCTCGAGCATTGTCGGAACATAAATCGACCACGGCTGAAAAATACCTCGAAAATGGTCCAAACAAACTTCAAGCACGGTTCAAAAATTTCTCGAGCACGGTCGAAACATACCCCGAGCATGGTCGAAACATACCTCGAGCATGCTCTTAACATACCTCGAGCACAGTCGAATTATACCTCTAGCACAGTCGAAACTTAGCTCGAAATCAGTGGAAAAATACCTCGAGGGTGGTCAAAACTTACCTCGAGCACGGTTGAAACATTTGTCAAGACCGGTAGAAAAATACCTCGAGAAGAGTCGAAACATACCGCGAGTAAGGTCGGAGCAAACTCGAACATGGTCGAAACCTTTCTCGTGCACGCCGAAATACACTTCCAACGGTCGAAACATACCTCGAGCACGATCTAACCATACCTCCAGCACGGTGTAAGCATACATCAAGCATAGTCGCATCATACCTCGAGAACGGTCAATAATACCTCGAGCATTGTCGAAACATACATCGAACACGGTCGAAATATACTTCTTGTGGTTTCGAGGTATGCTTCTACAGTGCTCGAGATACCTTTTGACCATTCTCGCTGTATTATTCTGCCATAATCGGGGTATATTTCGACCGTGCTTTCGACATCAAGCACGGTCGAAACATACCTAGAGACCGGTAGAAAAAAACTTCGAGAACTGTTCCAACGTACCTTGAGCACGTTCTAAACATACCTCAAGACCGGTAGAAACAAATCTCGACAACGGTCAAAAAAACCTCAAGCACTGTCGAAGAAATTTTCGAGCACGGTCGAAACTTACCTCGAGCATGGTCTGAACATACCTCGAGAACGGTCAAAACAAACCTCCAGCACAGTCGAAACATAGCTCGAGACCAGTAGATAAATACCTCGAGAACGGTCAAACCATACATCAAGCACGGTCGAAACATACCTAGAGACCGGTAGAAAAATACTTCGAGAACTGTTCCAACGTACCTTGAGCACGTTCGAAACGTACCTCAAGACCGGTAGAAACAAATCTCGACAACGGTCAAAAAGACCTCAAGCACTGTCGAAGAAATTTTCGGGCACGGTCGAAACTTACCTCGAGCATGGTCTGAAGATACCTCGAGAACGGTCAAAACAAACCTCCAGCACAGTCAAAACATAGCTCGAGACCAGTAGATAAATACCTCGAGAGTGGTTAAAACTTACCTCGAGCACGGTCGAAACAAACCTCAAGACCGTTAGAAATATACCTCAAGAACAGTCAAAACATACCGCGAGTAAAGTCGAAGCAAACCTCGAGCACGGGCGAAACCTTTCTCGTGCACGCCGAAATATACTTCGAACGGTCAAAACATACCTCGAGCACGGTCCAACCATACCTCCGGCACGGTGTAATAATACATCGAACTTGGTCAAATCATACCTCGAGAACGGTCAATAACACCTCGAGAATAACACCTCGAGAATAACGGCCGAATTATACCTTGAAAATGGTCCAAACATACTTCAACCACGGTCCAAACAATTCTCGAGACGGAATGAAACATACCTCGAGAACGGTCAATAATACCTCGAGCATTGTCGGAACATAAATCGACCACGGCTGAAAAATACCTCGAAAATGGTCCAAACATACTTCAAGCACGGTTCAAAAATTTCTCGAGCACGGTCGAAACATACCCCGAGCATGGTCGAAACATACCTCGAGCATGCTCTAAACATACCTCGAGCACAGTCGAATTATACCTCTAGCACAGTCGAAACTTAGCTCGAAATCAGTGGGAAAATACCTCGAGGGTGGTCAAAACTTACCTCGAGCACGGTTGAAACATTTGTCAAGACCGGTAGAAAAATACCTCGAGAAGAGTCGAAACATACCGCGAGTAAGGTCGGAGCAAACCTCGAACATGGTCGAAACCTTTCTCGTGCACGCCGAAATACACTTCCAACGGTCGAAACATACCTCGAGCACGATCTAACCATACCTCCAGCACGGTGTAAGCATACATCAAGCATAGTCGCATCATACCTCGAGAACGGTCAATAATACCTCGAGCATTGTCGAAACATACATCGAACACGGTCGAAATATACTTCTTGTGGTTTCGAGGTATGCTTCTACAGTGCTCGAGATACCTTTTGACCATTCTCGCTGTATTATTCTGCCATAATCGGGGTATATTTCGACCGTGCTTTCGACATCAAGCACGGTCGAAACATACCTAGAGACCGGTAGAAAAATACTTCGAGAACTGTTCCAACGTACCTTGAGCACGTTCGAAACATACCTCAAGACCGGTAGAAACAAATCTCGACAACGGTCAAAAAAACCTCAAGCACTGTCGAAGAAATTTTCGAGCACGGTCGAAACTTACCTCGAGCATGGTCTGAACATACCTCGAGAACGGTCAAAACAAACCTCCAGCACAGTCGAAACATAGCTCGAGACCAGTAGATAAATACCTCGAGAGTGGTTAAAACTTACCTCGAGCACGGTCGAAACATACCTCAAGACCGTTAGAAATATACCTCAAGAACAGTCAAAACATACCGCGAGTAAAGTCGAAGCAAACCTCGAGCACGGGCCAAACCTTTCTCGTGCACGCCTAAATATACTTCGAACGGTCAAAACATACCTCGAGCACGGTCCAACCATACCTCCGGCACGGTGTAATAATACATCGAACTTGGTCGAATCATACCTCGAGAACGGTCAATATTACCTCGAGCATTGTCGAAACATACATCGAACACGCTGGAATTATGTTTTCACTTTTCTCGAGGTATGTTCCTACCATGTTCGAGATTTTTTTCGACCATGCTGGAATTATGTTTTCACTTTTCTCGAGGTATGTTTCGACCGTGTTCGATAAATATTTCGACCGCGCTTGATGTTTATTTTGACCGTTTTCAATTTATGTTTTGACTGATTTATGTTTCGATGTAATTTTAGATCGTGCTCGAGGTATGTTTTGACCGTACTCGAGGTTTGTTTTGACCTAGCTCGAGAAAAATTTGGACCGTGTTTGAAGTATGTTTTGACAGTTCTCAAGGTATGTTTCGACCGTGCTCGAGAAATTTTTGAACCGCGCTTGAAGTATTTTTTGACCGTTCTCGAGGAATGTTGCGACCCGTCTCGAGAAATGTTTGAACCGTTCTTGAAGTATGTTTTGACCATGCCATGATATTGGTCAAAACATACCTCGCGCACGGTCGAAACATACCTCGAGCAGGGTCTAAAATTACATCGAGTACTTTCGAAACATACGTCGAGCATGGTCAAACAAACCTCGAGCATGGTCTAAATATACCTCGAGCACAGTCAAATTATACCTCTAGCACAGTCGAAACAAAGCTCGAGACCAGTCGAAAACTACCACGAAAGTGGTCAAAACTCACCTCGAGCACGGGCGAAAATAATTCAAGATCTCCGTACAAATACACTTCGAACGATCAAAACATACCTCGATCACATACATCGAGCGTGGTCAAATCATACCTCGAGAACGGTCAATAACATCTTGATCATTGTCAAAACATACATCGACCATGGTCGAAAAATACTTCTTGTGGTTTCGAGGTACGTTTCAAAAGTGCTCGAGGTACCTTCTGACCGTTGTTGCTGTATTCTTCTACCGGCTTCGAGGTATGTTTCGACCGTGCTTCAGATATTTTTCGATTGTGCTCGAGAAATATTTTGCACGAGCTCGATGTTTGTTTCGACCATGTTCGAGATTTGTTTCGACCGTAGTGGAATTATGCTTTGACCTTTCTCGAGGGATGTTTCGACCATGCTCGTGAAATGTTTAGACCGTGCTTGAAGTCTGTTTTGACCATGCTCTGATATCGTTCAAACGTACCTCGCACACGGTCGAGATATACCTGAAGACCAGTAGAAAAACACCTCGAGAACGGTCACAACGTGACTCCTGCACGATCAAAACATACCTCGAGAACGGTCAAAATGCTTCAAGCCCAGTCGATACGGGTGGAAAATTACCTCAAGAATGGTCACACCATACCTCGAGGACGATAAAAACATACCTCGAGACCGGTAGAAACAAACGTCGACAACGATTGAAACATACCTCAAGCACAGTCGAGGCCTTGTTCGGGCACGGCCGAAACAAACCTCGGTAATGGTCAAAAATACCTCGAGCGCGCCCAAAAGATACCTCGAGCTGGGTCGAAACATTTCTCGAGCACGGTCTCAACATACTTCGAGCAGGTTCTAAGCATGTATCGAGAATGGTCAAAACAAACCTCGAAAAAGGTCAAAACATACCTCGAGCCTTGTCGAAACAAATCTCGAGGTCACAACATACCTTGAGAACGGTCAAAATACACTTCAAGCACGGTCCAAACTTTTCTCGAGCACTGTCGAAACATACCTCGAGAACGGTCAAAATTTACCTCGAACAAGGTCAAAACAAACCTCGTGCATGGTCGAAACCTTTCTCGTGCACGGTCAAAAAAAACCTCGGGCAGGGTCTAAGCATGCATTGAGAAGGTTCAAAACAAACCCCGAGAACGGTCAAAACATACCTCGAACCTTGTAGAACCAAACCTCGAGGTCGACACATACCTTGAGAACGGTCAAATCATACTGCAAGCACGGTCCAAACTTTTCTCGAGCACTGTCGAAACATACCTCGAGCACGATCAAAACATGCCTCGATAACGGTCAAAACAAACCAGGAGCATTGTCAAAACATACATCGAGAACGGTCAAGAAACATGTCAAGCACGGTCGAAACATACGTCGAGTAAGTTCGAAACATACCTCGAGCACGGTCGAAATAAACCTCGAGACCGATAGAAAATACCTCGAGAACGGTCGAAACATACCTCGACAACGGTTGAAACATAATTAGCACAGTCGATGCCTTGTTCGAGCGCGGCCGAAACATACATCAAGAAAGGTCAAAACATACCTCGAGCGCGACCGAAACATACCTCGCGCATGGTCGAAACACTTGTCGAGCACTGTCTAAACATACTTCGAGCAGGGCTTAAGCATGCATTGAGAATGGTCGAAACAAACCTCGAGAACGGTCAAAATATACCTCGAGCCTTGTCGAAACAAACTTCGAGTTCGAAGCATACCTTGATAACGGTCAAAACAAAATTCAAGCACGGTCCAAAATTTTCTCGAACACTGTCGAAACATACCTCGAGAACGGTCAAAACTTACCACGAGCAAAGTCGAAACAAGCCTCCTGCACGGTCGAAACCGTTCTCGTGCACGGTCAAAACAAACCTCGAGCAGGGTCTAAGCATGCATCGAGAATGGTCAAAACAAACCTCGAGAACGGTCAAAACATACCTCGAACACTGTCGAAACATACCCTGAGAACGGTGAAAACATTACTCGAGCACGATCGAAACATGCCTCGACAACGGTCAAAACATACCACGAGCATTGTCAAAACATACATCGAGAACGGTCAAAAAACACGTCAAGCACGGTCGAAACATACCTCGAGCATGTTCGAAACATACCTACAGCACGGTCGATACAAACATCGTGACCGGTAGAAGAATACCTCGAGAACGGTCGAAACATAGCCCGAGCGTGGTCGAAACATATCTCGAGAACGGTCAAAACATACATCAAGCACGGTCGAAGCGTTGTTCGAGCACGGCCGAAACATGCCTCGAGAACGGTCAACACATACCTCGAGCACGCCCGAAACATACCTCGAGCATGGATGAAGCTTTTCTCGAGCACGGTCTAAACCTTCTTCGAGTTCGTTCAAAAAATACCTAGAGCACTGTTGAAACATAACGCGATCACGGTCGAAACCTACCTTAAGACCTCGAAACCTACCTTAAGTAGAATTATACCTCGAACACAGTCAAAATTTACCTCGATCAAGGTCAAAACAAACCTCGTGCACGGTCGAAACCATTCTCGTGCAAGGTCAAAACGAAACTCGAGCAGGGTCTAAGCATGCATCAAGCATGGTCTAAACAAACCTCGAGAACGGTCAAAACATACCTCAAGCCTTGTCGAAACAAATCTCGAGGTCACAACATACCTTGAGAACGGTCAAAATACACTTCAAGCACGGTCCAAACTTTTCTCGAGCACTGTCGAAACATATCTCGAGCACGATCAAAACATGCCTCGAGCAAGGTCGAAACAAACCTCGTGCATGGTCGAAACCTTTCTCGTGCACGGTCAAAACATACCTTGAGCACGATCGAGACATGTTTCGATAAAGGTCAAAACATACTTCGAGCACTGTCGAAACAAACCTCGAGAACGGTCAAAACATACCTCGAGCACGATCGAAACATGCCTCGAGAATGGTCAACACATACCTCGAGCACGCCCGAAACATACTTCGAGCATGGTCGAAGCATTTCTCGAGCACGGTCTAAACCTACTTCGAGTTCGTTCAAAAAATACCTAGAGCACAGTTAAAACATACCTCGATCATGGTCGAAACCTACCTTAACACCGGTAGAATTATACCTCGAGAACTGTCAAAACATACCTCGAGCCTTGTCGAAACAAACCTCGAGGTCAAAACATACCTTGAGAATGGTCAAAACATACTTCAAGCACGGTCCAAACTTTTCTCGAGCGCTGTCGAAACATACCTCGAGCAAGTTCGAAACATACCTCGAGTACAGTTGAAATATATCTCGAGAACGGTCAAAACTTACCTCGAGCACGGTCGCAATATACCCGAGTACCTGAGACCGGTAGCAACATACTTTGAGAACGGTTAAAACTTACCTCAAATCCGGTCCAAACTTGTCTCGAGAACGGTCAAAAGTTACCTCGAGCACGGTCGAAACAAACCCGAGTACCTGAGACCGGTAGCAACATACATTGAGAACGGTTGAAACTTACCTCAAACCCGGTCAAAACTTGTCTCGAGCACGGTCGAAACATACCTCGAGACCGATATAAACATACCTCGAGAACGGTCAAAACATACCACGAGCATGGTTGAAACATACCTCGAGCACATTCGAAATTTACCTCTACAACGGTCAACAAAACATACCTCCTCGAACCGTTCAAAAATATAACACGAGCTCGGTCAAAACTTACCTCAAGAACTTTCAAAAAGTAATTCGAGCGCGGTCGAATCATAGCACGAGACCGGAAGAAAAATACCTCTCGAGCACGGTCGAAAAACATTATTTTTTCTGCGGCAATTTCTTCCGAACATCAACATAATATTCAAACGTTTTGACCTCAAATTGCATGCCAGTCTATCAAAAGAAGAAAAAATAGCTAAACAAATAGTTCATTTCTACACGGAATTTAATTAGCAACTAACTAGTTTTTTTATTCTGAAAAAAATCATAAATTATCGTTGTGAATTGCAGTATTTCAATCATACTTTTATAATTAATTGCTTTTTAATAAAACTGGTACTTATTCTATGACCTTGGTACGTTCATTCTCCCCGTCGGAGAGAATGCTCTCCCATTTTTTAATGTTTCAACTTTGAGATAATTTCAATTTTAACCAATATTTTATCTGTACATTAAGTAGGATTAGCGCTAACAAAGGAACCTTTTATCACGCGCCGTCAGCAGGGTGGGTTGATTGTCTTTTACCGTTTAATTTTACAATAAAACACTTAGCAGGGAAAGACATGGGTTTTACTGACTTAATTCTAAGATCTCCCTCAGGAAAAGCAATTTTCCCATCGCATTACGACGAAGAACTTGTAGTTGCTACAATCAAGAAAATAAACAAAAATTTGAATCAAACGAATTACGGAAAACTGATATGTAACGCTCTTGGTTCAAATTTGAAAAACTCCAATTACGCAAGATTACCTTATTATGTTATCACTTCAGTCCTTAAATTCATTAACTCCACTCTTCCAATTTGCAATCTAAAACATAACAGAAGTAAACTTTGTAATTCTAAATGTATTTCTTCGGATTTTTCGAACATTGATTTCTTAAAATTTTTTTGTATCAAATTATGCATTTTCGTATTTTTAAATTCTTAATCGTAGTTTAATTTTTAGTCCACAGGTTCTTAAAATTGTAAATACTATAAACTTGTCCAATAGTCAGATTGTAATTAATTCATCTATTTCCGGTGTTCAAGTCACAGTCCAATTTCCCATCTAATCTGAACACGAAAAACTAGTGACCTAAGATCAAGAAAATTTGAAGCTGCCAGAACGCCTTTTGGACTTTAATACGATGTTCAATGCTAAATTGGTAGCCCTATTAACAGAGAAAGACTCAATGTTAAGCCCCATCGTTAAAGCGCTTCAAAATAAAGCAGATAAGATTAATGCTATTTCCCACTACTTGAACAAATTCATTAAAGATCTTCATGAATCCGACGGATTATTAAACATGGATAGAACATTCGTAATCCCATTAACATTAAGAAACGCGGTTATGAAGACCTTACACGAAGCTCATCCAGGGCAGTTCGGCGTGGAAGATTTACTTCCACGGATAAATTGTTCCCAATGCACACAAACTGGTAAGAATACAAAAAGGATTAACCCTAGTACTCAAAGCAGCAAATTACCGCCATTATCCGAACCAAATGAGGAATTAAATCTCGATTCCAGTTGGGGAAAGAAAAAATACCATTTACTAAGCACCGACATGTTCTCGAAATTTCCATCGGCTAAGATAACATCTTCCACCTCTTCAAACACAGTATTTGAATTTCTGCAGGATTTTTTTTTACCTTCACGGCATTCCAATTTCTATCCTCGCTGATCACGCTTCCTGTTTTACTAGTCAGGATTTTAAATTATTTTGCGATTCTAATAATATTAAATGTAAAAACACTTAACATACTAAAAAATTAGGTTATTAGCAATGGCCCTTGAACATCAAAAACAACTGGCTTCTAATAATTTATCCGATGGGGCACTAGGCAAAGGCCGGGCACTAGACTGGAAATCAGACGACCGGGTCGAGGACGGATACTTGGATACCATGATACCAAAGAAAAAGCAGGCAGTCCCCATTGGAGAAAAGGTACGAGTCGGACTATCCCTCACCTTCTAAAAAGTCATCATCTCGTTTGCCCCTGCAAAGTCATTTCAAAGATTCAAAGCGGACTACCAAAGCCGAACCCCAACCTACGAGAAAATTCTGTCCGAAGACTAGAAAACAGACGGAGTTAGCTACATCACAACACAAGGACGAGAGTGTCTAACCCCTCGACCAAGCCAGCCAAAAGCAGACCAACAGGCAATAAAGTACAAACATCAAACGCAGGTTACTTAGCATGTGATATGTGATGAATCAATGATAATTTCGTCGGACACATCAGAGATTAGCGATTAGAGAGCGTATTATTTCGGATAATATTAGACAACAAGAACCCTCCATCTCTTCTACAGACCCTCAATTGACTCAGAGTAACATAAAAACTGAGATTTTAAAGGGCCAGCCTTCACCTTCTGATCCGCTGGATTGGCCGATTAGTATCATTCCCGCAGGACGGATTCCGAACCAACCCCACTCAACAACAAAACTCTCATCAGACTCGGAGACCAAACATCCGTCGGGTTTACGGGAGAGAATAGAAGGAGACACATCGGTCGACTTCCCAATCTACGAGATTGTTGGTTCCTCGGATGATAGTGCAGCTGCTCAAGAACCTAGTTCGGAGAAAAACACTACCACCGATAATGAGTTTGAACTCCGACGTTCGAGCCGAAACGTAGGACCCCCCTCCCCTAATTTTATGAAAAACAGTGTACATAGATATTATAGATAGCAAAGACGACCAGCCTGGATCAGCATTAAACCCGATCCCGCTCGATAGTAACAAACAAACAGGTTCTGACAAAACAATCCCTACTCCAATTCCTTCGCATAAGAAAACTCCCATTTTCACAATTCAATCTCCGAAAAACTCAGCTAATGCTTCAGACTCCTCATCAACGGACACAATTTCTCTTTCCTCAACGGATCAGTCACTAAGAGAGGCCCTGAACAGTTTTAACGAATTAGAAGATTTGGAGAGCGAACTTCTCATTTTTGGATAAACGTTTGGATAAAAAAATGTTGTTTCAATTTCGAAACGTATCGGAGTTCTGTCAAGTACGGTCGAAAAAAATCGGAGTTTTGGTCAAACACGGTCGAAAAATACCGAATTTTGGTCGTGAGGTTCGAAAAATAGAAAGAGCACCTCGATCTGGGCTTAACTTCCCTAAAAACGGGTTAAGAAAGAAGATCTTTCACTTGGTCCCAAATTTGCGTTGCGCCTCTTAAGAATGCAATTTTTCCAAACTTTTGAGGCTTTGCTGAATCTTTCAGTGTTTTTAGCTTCTTTGTGCAATTTTATACGGTGTTTGTTTTCCGAAACTTGATGCTCGATTCGACATAAATACGAGTCATGAATTGACAGGATTCGCGATCAATTGCGATGTTTGGACCAGTGTCTTAAGCATTTTTCTATCATGATGAATTATTTATTTTAGTGTCCAATCCAAAAGTTAAATTAATCAGTTGTAATATCACCAATGCCAGCACCAATCGACTGTTAATTACAGATAAATTGTTTCAGTTCTTAAGTTAGGGCATAGTTGTTTTCTTCTTTTTCAATCATCTACTTCCAATTGTTCTACTCTTGTCTCTTGAGTCCTCCCCCCTGGAGCATGTCGGGGGTGAGGCTCTTCACTATGCCCTTGGACACTCCTGTGGCACTGTTGAGACTGGAGTTGCTGTTCGCATGAGTCATGGCCAACAGGTCCATTCTCCTCTCAAGCTTGTTATTAGTCTCACCTGAAATCAAATAAATATCGAATAGCCCCACTTAAGTATAACCCCCTAACCCCATGTCATAACTATTCAGTTATAATCGAGATGAGCAGCCGACCTCCATAAACAAAAGGCAAGTCACAAAACTATACAAAATAACTTGCAGTTCCCCCATCATTCAGTTACCATATATGGAACTAGATGGCTACAATTATCAAATTTATGATAACTTATTTAAGGCTCAAGTGCAAATTTTATAATAATCTCCCCTGCAAACGTGATCAAACTACCCGGGTTGGCCTCCATACGCCGAAAATGCTTATCACACAATTCCAAAGATCAAGGGTATGGAAAATGCTTTTCATATACATTTCGTACAATTTCGATAAATCGTTGAAAAATCTAAACTATTTTCTGCGGCTGTTTGATTCTAATAAAAACAGTCTGGTGATAAAAAGAACCGAGGTTTTTTTTGAACTAAATGCGTATCATACAATTCCCATATATGGAAATTGTATGAACATCATTTTTTGATGGCGACACAAGTAATTTTGAAAACGCCCCAAAACTTTTTTTAGTTTTTTTTTAACCGCAAATCGAGTTGTGTACTTAAATAAACATTGTTCCAGCAGTATGTTTTAAAACACCGATTCCGATGGTATGAATAAATCTTTCATCACTCATGAAAATTAAAGTTATCAATATCTATAGTAACTGATCTTTTTTTTTATCTTCGATTGGTTTTTAAAAAGTTTTAACAACCTATCTTAGGAAAAGAGTGAAATATCAGAGACGTACCATCTAAATTTCGTCCGTGGAGAACGGCAACCAAACCAAGTACCAAAAAGATAGCGGCTAGAAGTCTCATCTCAACTGTACGAATGAACAATTTTGATGTACTGTTTCTACTGTTAAAAGTTTAGTTGTGATCAAAACTTAAAAGAGAACATTTTAACTTTGAGTTCCTTACGAAGATTAAATTGTTCGTGTGTTTATCCCGGTTGTCTGCGTTGAACATCAGGATATACAGATAATTTAAAAGACCCAATTTTACAACTGATATTTGATGAAAAAACAAAAACGGCCAATACTGCAGTATCTATTTGCTTGTAGTTGTGTGAAAAAATCTGTAACATCTTTTTTACGTTTTAATTTTTAACTTTCTTTACTAATTAAGTTTTTAGATAATTTTTTAGACATACACTTGCAGCAGCCTATAAAAGATGTAATTTTCGGAATACCGCTTTGTCTCAAATCATTATAAATCCCATTGCTACGGGCTCTTCCTTGTTTCAATCAAAGCCGAAAGAACCGATTTTCCAATGCCCACAATTTGTTAAAAATGATAGTAGTTTCTTTTGTTTCTGTCATGCGGACGGATTCACATCATGATAGTGATGCACATATAAATATATATATATTTATAACTATTTATATAAGTTATATTACAGTTCAACTGGCCTTGAAGAGCTACGGCCAGTCCGCACGACTAAGAGCATAGTGTGTGCAGAGTTGAGAAAAGAGATTATGTTTCAGTTAAACTTCTATTTTTTATTGAGTTACCACTTCAGCCGCCATTCCGTATGAATTCAATTGAAGCCATACACGGTATGACATGGGGAAGCTGAGCATCCCACCATTCTGGCAGAAGGCAACGGCTGAGCCGCCTATGGAATGGAGAAAATAGACAGTCACGATGGAGATGGCCCTCCCGTCTAAAGGTGGTATAAAGGTGTGCACTCTGCTGCGCACAAAACCACCCGTCATAGAACCATCGGAACCCTTTTTGAACTTAAAATTACCGGTGAAACCGAGGTAGAAAAACGGAAATGAGACATACGAAACCAGGAGAAAAAAGTCAAATGGAAAAATAAAACAACGGGAGTTCGAGATCGAGGAACACTTTGCAACAATTTCCCTTGGGACGCAGCAGATGCAAAGATGAGAAGTTATATCCTCTGATGTTTAGGGGCAGAAGGTCGAAGGCAACTACAGAAAACTGCCCAGGACTCGAGGTACACAAAAAATCAACCAAAGAGTTGGTACAGATATTAGAAGACATTTTTGTCACAACGAGGATAATTGCTTTCGAAAGATACAACTTCATCTGCCGAAAACAACGTAAGATTGAGTCCTTAGAACAATTCCATGCGGATCTAGTCGAGTTAGCGGTACTGGTCGACTGATGTGACAGAGAGGACGATTGGTTCCGCGTCATGTTCACAGCTTATATGACCATTTGAGAAACTCACTGAAGAACTACTAGCCGAAGCAAGGTCTATGAATACGCAATAAGAAGGCGAAAACGACAAAAACTGGGCAATTTCAATAGAAAATAGCAAATTTGCATGCGAACATTTGAATGGGTCGTATATCATAATAATATCGAGGGCACAAAGCAACTGAATCTGAAAACCGATGCAATAGCTAAACTCACATCCTATAAAATGTTTAAGCAACAAAAAAGTTTTTGGATTCAATACATCATCTGATGAGATAAAAACCAAGTTTACCAAAAGAGGCCTCAGCACTTCACTCGTTATCAAAAAAAACACGGATAAACGCAAAACATTAGATTAGAAGTCGTATAACACAACAGCATTTTATCGCATATTGAAACTTGTTTCCAAAATGAATGAAAACTAGCATTTTTACCCAAACCTGGAGACCCATGGGATCTGCGACGCCTCTAACTTTGGAATAAGTGCCGCACTTGACCAATTTGGGATGTGTGGAAATAGCATATGCGTCCGGGTTTCTAAACTCTATAGAAGAGAAATTTTCTGTAAACTAGCTAGAACTGTTGGGGGTCGTATGGACAATTGAACGCTTTAAATATTACTTGTATGGAAAAAACTTCACCGTCATAGCCGATCATCCAGCTTTAATTGGTGCCTTAAACGCGAGTGAAAGATCAAAAACCAGCCAAGTAGACTCACTAGATGGATCGATCGTTTGATTCCTTTGAATTTTGATATCAATCATTTGGAAGGATCAAAAATGGGGCTAGTAGACTATGTCGAGAAATTCAGAAGAATTAGCTACACCCCCTAGTGTGTACCATGAGGAATTTGTATTAGCATCAATTAACTCGTTCACTAAACACGCTAGCCAATCAGAATCAAGCACCATATCGGCTGATCAAAACGCGCACGGAAAATGAAAGGAAATTAAGCACTCAATTGAAACCAAAAACACATTTCAAACAATCCGGAATTACCAATCACGGTCACCAAATGTTAACCAAAAAAAATAATTCGATCAAATCTTCTTCTGAAACACCACGCGGACGTCGTCCAAAATTACTTGGAGAGGAGGGTCGGATTGAGAGGAGAGCTCATCCGACCCTGCATGGCACCGCAGAAAAGTAAAAACAACAACCTATGAAAGATGGACATCATCCTGACTAGATTTTTTGACGAGCTCGCTCAACATCCGAGACGCGCGAGACAAAAAACAACAATCCAGAGAAAGGCCAAGGTGTTTCCCAAAGATAATTTTCTCGGACACAATCCCAAAACAGGACAGAAACAGCACTCTAACGTCCGTAGGGACTAGTAGCCCGAAGGCAATCACCACCGCAACCACGATCCAGATACAACCCCAATTCGCAGAGACACAATCTTAGACTGGCAAACAAAAAACCAGGATGTGAAGTCATAGACCGACTTACGGTCGAGTTTAACGAGCAATATGAATATTGCATAAGCCGAGATGATCCCACAATCCAGCAGAGAATTGACCTATCACGCAATGAACCACCACCGACAATGACCAGCAACGCTCAACAACTAGAGGCAAGCCATGAGATGATTGTGTTAAGCATAGTTGCCACAATGGACCAGGCCACAACAAACTCCGAGATAGTGGAAGATACGTTCATGTACCGGAGCAACCTACAGAAGGTAATGGGGATTACTTTCATAGCAACAGTGACCCGTAAGGACAAGAACCTGAAGCCAATCGTAAACGTTGTAAAAAAAAGTGACATAGGGAATCCCTCAAACTAGCCTATGGTGACTACTGGTACAACGTCCGCAACCACCTGCATGTGAAGGAGGACGATTTGCCACTGGGCGAACGCATCATCATCCCGCAACAGCTTAGACAAACGATCCTCGACAGTCTTCATCTCACACACCCGGGTGCAGCCAAGATGCTTGATCTATGCGAGAACATTTCTTTAAAAAAAGTGGAAATTTATGTCATACAATAAGACATACGCCGGCAATTTTGGCAGCCGTAAACTATTTCCTCAATTTGTTCGATTTTTTTTGTTTTTCTTTTTCAAAAAACACCCGCTGAGTGCGTGCGTCGACTGTTTTTTGGCAAAATTTAAGCCAAGGATAAATTGGACGTTTTCAAATTAAAAAAATGAAATTGGATTGACTTCGATGTACTGTAGATATTGATGATTGAATATTTTTTTTTAAAAAAAAGAAACTTTCAACCACGGTCAATTTTTGAACTTAAAATTCAGAAAAGGTTGAGTTATTACCAGCAACCAAATCAAACTTGCACTGGCAAATAAATTCGTTGTATAATGGTAAATTTTAGAAACTACAGTAAAAATTTATTAAAAACAGTTTTAAATTGTTATATCGTACAAATCATTTAGTTTTCTTACTTTTCTGAAAAATATCAAAAAGTAAAAAAACTAAGAACCTTTTCGGATTGCAATGACTTCTTTTTGAAATATGTTCTCGATTAAAAAACTTTCAAAAAGAGTTTTGAATTTTCTGTCTTTAGGTATTTTTCTGAAGGCCAATTTTGGAAAAAAGTAAAAAACTATTTGCAAAAACGTGTTAACGCATTGAAGATGTTAATACTTAAAGCCCAAACTAAAACAAAATTTTACCTGTAAAAATTATCCCAAAAAGCTGGAAACTTTATGCGGCCATTTTTAAATTGCTAATTACTGCTCAACGTAATTGCCAGCATCGTGTAAGCACAGTGCCTGAATTTAATAACCAAAATGCCAGCCAGTTAGGTTTAAAAAATTAATTAGCCTCAGTTTTTCCCGACTAGACTCAAAATGTACCACTAAGCGATTATTTGATGTAAATTAAGGGCAATCAATTTAAAAGCTAAAAACAACTCATGTTTTTTTCAGATTTGTTCGAGATCGCTTTTTCACGGTGGCTAATACCTGTTTAAAATTCGGGATTGATTTGTTTGAAAAACTTTTAAAATCAGATAATTCTAAACTTGTTTTTTTTTTGTCTCAATATACTTTTAATTATCGGCGGCTCACGAGTAAAATTTGCAGTGGGATGAGTACTCATCTTTGAAGGCCAATTTGTGCACTGAATAAGCGCACAGTTTGGTGCAATGGAATCCAGGGAAAAGTCTTTAAACATGTACCAAAATGTTAGTAAGCTCCACTCAAACATTTTTTTATGGATTCCGAGTACAATTAAGCGTAAAATTGTATTTGTCGGCAGATTAATTTTCTTGTGAGTTCTGAAACCAGCGAAAATTGCTAGTTGTTTTGCTTTTCGCAAAAACGAGTTCCGGTTAAAGTTAGCGGATTCTCCAAAAAGTAAGCAAGTTTCCCACATTTTATGCGGATTCCGCAGTTTTGGTTAATATACTGAACTAATTCCGTGCGTAAGCGAATGAAAGCTAGATCTAGGATTTAAATCTAGCATATGGAATTTAAAAGCTAGTACTTAGCCACTGTCAGTGGAATCCTCAAACGAGTCTTAAATAATTGATTAACCAAAATCGTTGATGTACCCTATAAACTTCTCAGCACATTCATCTTCTAAAAAAGCTTTGGTAAAGGCACTGAAAAGCAGAGGCACTGAAAATGTTTGGGAAAAGCACTTTAAGATTAGCATTGAAAACTGTACATTGCGTCAACCCCATGCTGCAGGTAAAAGTCCCTGCAGGTGTAAGTTTTTCGTCAATGTGTAAATAATTCAAGTCTAATTCAAGTAAAACAAAACTCAGGTAAAAACTTTGGAGACGTAGCTATAATTTTTACTGGAGTTCGCAAACCTTCGATATTTGCTTATTTTTTTTTACAAATTCCGCTGCTAACTTGAAGATTCCGCTTTGATTTGCGGTATTAAATAGATTGTTTTTGGAGCAAAAATTATCAATACATAATTACGCTATTTGCTCGTGGAGTTCAAAACAGCAAAGAATATTAAAATAAAAATAGCAATGTAGCGGACAAATCTAATGTTGGCCTGTTGTGAAAACTGCTTATAATTCACATAAAACACAGCTTAGGATGGTACTCATTTTTTTCCACTTAATGTTTTTTATCAGACACAAAAAGATTGTTTGATCAGTCTTCTGAACTTATTTCGAACCAAATTGCCAAGTATGACAAAAAAATTTTAAAAAGATGGGAATCCTTGTCAGATTCTTGAAAAAATTTCTACCATTTTTAAGATGTTATTGACACTTTTGAAAGATCATTTTTCGCAAAAACTTAGGCAGTCTTCTAGATTGATTTGCACTGGACTGAACTTTCAAAACAGTTTTTGTTTTTTGTATTAATTGCTACTTTTTACAACAGATCATTTGATTATGCGTGCTATTTAAGGCTGTTAGCATAAGAATTTTTTTGTTTACCGTTCGAAAGTGAGAATTAATCTAACTGTGGGGAAATTTTCCCCAGGAGTTGTAACGAATCCTAAAGAGGGGGTATTCATGGACAAGAAATCCATGGAATGGGGTCCTTAATTTTCAAAGGACCAATGTAATAAGGTTTGATAAAGGTCCTTGCTAAGTTTAGCTTAACAACATGGTCTTACAAAGCCTTAAGATCTTGCTAAGCGTTGCTTAAGAACAGATACACGATACAAGGTTCCTTCCATTTTCCAATTGTTGGGTACTAAATCAACCGTCCTACAGTCATTTGATAACACTACTCAATTTGGTTGGTATGTTTGTTCGTGCAAAGTAATTTTTGATCTTGTGAAGGTTTTTTTACAAAAGTTATAGGGAAATTATTTATTATTTGCCAGCATTTTTTTAAGCACAATGCTTGAATTTAATGTCCAAAAGGCCAAACAAAAATCAAATTAATTTGAAAAAAATTAATTAGTCTCAACTTTTCCCGACTATCTCAAAAGGTACCACTAAGCGATTATTTGAGGTAAATTAAGGGCAATCATTATAAAAGCTAAAAAAAACTTACAGGTTTTGGAAGAGAAAAAAAATATTAGAGCCAAAACCATACCAAAAACTAAGTAAATTACAATAAGAAGATTCAAACATATGCCGACACAAAAAAAATGTACGGGTACAATGTAAGAACGTGACTGAAAAGTTTTTTCGCTTGACATTCAGAAACCAACGAAAAACCTTACAAATCTGTAATCATTATGAAATTAACTGCTCTCAATATAAAAAACGGTTCAATCAGCTTTTTTCAGCACGCATGAAAATGAAAGATGGATCAGCAAGAATCGGCCTTACAGAGAAGTAAAAACTTAAAGACAAGAACAAATTTCACTGACAATCAAAAATTGGAAATTATAAAAGTGACAAAGAGTCGGAAGAGTAATAACTCGGTAGAATGCGGAACAACAAATAAGTTATCAATGTTTCAAGTTCCCAGAGCACGGAAGTGAAGACGAAATTTAGGAACACTATTAAAGTTGAAATAAAAATTTTAAAAACTAAGAGCAGTAACGAAGGTTTTTTTGTTAGTGTGAAAAGTTAAGTAAAAATACTCAATTTACCAAGAAAAACTCTTACAGATTTTCTGTTCATACCCGTACGTATACACAAAACATTGCTTACAATAGAAGTTCTGAGTATCATTTGCTAGATCTAGCATCTGTTAAAATATTTGCCAACTAAAAGCTTGATGTTATTTATCTTATTAGTGCAGTTGACTCTATGTCCCGCTTTTTCGAAGTGCAACCACGGAAATTAAATTGTGAAACTACAAGTGTAGACGCGTTCAAACTGACGATGAAGACGAAATGGCCAAAAAAGTAGTGGTCTACAAGTGCACATCAATTGAAGGATTATTTGATGCATTGTCTAATAGGAACCGATTAGAAGCCCATAACAAAACCAACGAAAAACCTTACAAATCTGTAATCATTATGAAATTAACTGCTCTCAATATAAAAAGCGGTTCAATCAGCTTTTTTCAGCACGCATGAAAACTGGATCAGCAAGAATCAGCCTTACAGAGAAGTAAAAACTTCAAGACAAGAACAGTTTTCACTGACAATCAAAAATTGGAAATTATAAAAGTGACAAAGTCGGAAGAGTTATAACTCGGTAGAATGCGGAACAACAAATAAGATATCAATGTTTCAAGTTCCGAGAGCACGTAAGTGAAGACGAAATTTAGGAACATTTTTAAAGTTGAAATAAAAATTTTAAAAACTAAGAACAGTAACGAAGTTTTTTTTGTTAGTGTGAAAAATTAAGTAAAAATACTCAATTTACCAAGAAAAACGCGTACAGATTTTCTGTTCATACCCGTATACACAAAACATTGCTTACAATAGGAGTTCTGAGTATCATTTGCTAGATCTAGCATCTGTTAAAAAAATTTGCCAACTAAAAGCTTGATGTTACTTATCTTATTAGTGCAGTTGACTCTATGTCCCACTTTTCGAAGTGCAATCACTGAAACTAAATTGTGAAACTAGAAGTGTAGACGCGTTCAAACTGACGATGAAGACGAAATGGCCAAAAAAGTAGTGGTCCACAAGTGCACATCAATTGAAGGATTATCTGATGCATTGTCTAATAGGAACTGATTAGAAGCCCATAGCAAAACCAACGAAAAACCTTACAAATCTGTAATCATTATGAAATTAATTGCTCTCAATATAAAAAGCGGTTCAATCAGCTTTTTTTGGCACGCATGAAATTGAAAATTGGATCAGCAAGAATCAGCCTTACAGAGAAGTAAAAACTTCAAGACAAGAACAATTTTCACTGACAATCAAAATTTGGAAATTATAAAAGTGACAAAGAGTCGGAAGAGTTATAACTCGGTAGAATGCGGAACAACAAATAAGATATCAATGTTTCAAGTTCCGAGAGCACGGAAGTGAAGACGAAATTTAGGAACACTATTAAAGTTGAAATAAAAATTTTAAAAACTAAGAGCAGTAACGAAGGTTTTTTTGTTAGTGTGAAAAGTTAAGTAAAAATACTCAATTTACCAAGAAAAACTCTTACAGATTTTCTGTTCATACCCGTATACACAAAACATTGCTTACAATAGAAGTTCTGAGTATCATTTGAAGCCCATATGATACCGATTAGAAGCCCATAGCAAAGAAAGCTAGAAAATTCTGCATTTGCAGGCAAAGTTTTTCTTCCTTGAAATTTTTCGAAGTTAGTTTGAGGATAGATGGTCATTTTGTGGCTTTTTTACATCCGATAAAAAAACAGGTTTCTCATATAAAGTTCGAATGATTTTTTCACCGCTGAAAGTGTTTAAACTTTTCAACTGACCGTCAAAAAAAACTTTTACCAATTAAATTGATTGAAGTAATTCGAAAAAATAAGATGGAGAAAGAAGACTCATAAAAATTTATGAAAGGCGAGTGATTCATCGATAGACAGAATTAGAGAATTGTTTTAACGTTTTTGATGCTATAACCCTTCTTTTTGCAAGACGGATGCCGTATTGGGAAAGTATAATTTTTTCAAGCCGGCTTTTTCCTAGTCTACTAGAAGCCAAAGATATCGTTGATGGAACTGGTTGTCATTTTGTTATTACCAGGGAGGTCACGCCAAAAAATCCGCCAATAAAAAAAATCGCAGCAAACTAAGTTTGCGCGTGATCTCAGCTGATCATTATTTAACTGGATATTAACCGTTCTCAAAAAGGACACGCAAAAAGCTGCAATGAGTCAATGATACAACTTGTCGATTAAAAAACAGTCACGCAGGTATATAAACCAATCAACCGTAAAGTAATGAATAGTTTCGACTATTTAAATTTTTTTTTCAACAAAAAGTCCAAAGTTTTTGCATGGAATTTCCAAGAGAGAATTAAATATTTCAACGTTAGAGAAGACGAGAAGATGAAAAAACTAAAAAGATTGAAGAAAAACTGGTTAACATTAAATACATTGACACAGTTCACGAGTTCTTTGGAATGGTTTAAGACTCGATGCAATCAATCAAGTTACGAGGATGAATAAATTGAAAAAAATGACATGAAAAACCTGCATACGATAAACAACAACCAAAAAACGCGCGCGGCGTTTTAAATTTACAATTTACGATATCGACAAAGTCTGATTGCTTGGTCTGCCTTCTACGAGAACTTGCCAACATAAGCCATGATGTATAAACTCCCCTGATTGCTCCAGAAGTCCAAATTGCCAAAACTAAAAATAAAGTAAGCTTTAAGTGGACAAGGTTTTAGAGTTTAAAACCCCCATCCAAGCCATAGGTAAAAAGAAATAAAGCGGAGAGAAGAAAAGCTTTTCTACATTTGCTGAGCAAAATTAATCCTCATGCGGCAAAAAGTGCTAATTGAAATTAACACAAGAATAAACTTTTACCAATCCAAACAATTGGCTTCATTAATAGCATAACAGTCTTGCAATTACTTTGACGTGAAAAACTCTATGTTGTTGATATTTTTGGACTGGCAAAAATAGAAATAGCTTTTTGGAATGGTTACAAACAATCGTTCATGGGTAAAGATTTTTAGTTTTTATACATAACAAAACAATTTGATTGATGTTATTAAAAAACCAATTAGGAAAAAACTATCGAGCAGAAACTAACTCCCGTTTTGGATATATAGGATTTATAAACAATCATGAATGATGACGTTGACAAAATTTCCCGTTTCGTCACAATTACCTTAGATAGGTCTGCAACAGCGAACGCTTTCAAAGATGACACTCTGAACAAAATCAAAACTGACCTGAAAAAAAGAAAAACTGAATGGACAGTAGCATTTATAGAATAAGCTTTTTCTTCTGAGATATGCAATTGGTTATCGCAAGCTTGAAAGTTGAGACAGACAAAAAATCCAGGCCCTTCTTGGGAATTCTTATGGAAACAACTAAAAAAACAACTATGGAAACAACTGAAAAAATATATGCCTTAAGTTTTCGCCTAGAAAGCTTCAAAGAGACCAAGTTTATAAACGACTACGATGCAAACAAGGATGGTATGCAAAGGAACTCTTATGGAAGAGAATCTGTCACCTATTGACGGTAATGGAGGGAATGCGTTGAATGTTAAAAAGCGTAAATTTTTATTAAAACCTCGAAAAAGAGATTAGATTGCTTAAAAACTATTGTCATGTGAAAATTAATTAGAAAGCGTTTCGATATTTAGATTTCTTTTAGATATTTTTTCAAAACGTTTTTCTCAAGTCTGAAAACTACAAGCAACCGAAAACTACACGGTTCAAACAGTCAAAGCTAGCATTTAAGTCAAAACAATGATTATGATCGGTTATACTCCTTCATCTTTAAAACAAAATTTCACTACAAACTGTTTCTTAGAATTACCATGAAGTGTCCGGGATCATTTTTCAAAATTGGCGACAAGAGGAAGTTTTCGCAATTTTTTGGTATGTTCGTTTTTTCTCTACGACTATGGAAAACTATTAGCCGTTGTAATCGTGTGAAAAAAGGCGTTAAAGAAGTTTTCTAGCAGATTTTCATTATACAAACACAATATTTCTTCCAGATTATGGCCGACTTGTATTAATATCAAGTTGTACAAAAAAGACGAGGAGGCACTTTTTATAAAGATCGACCAGGGTTAACCTTGACAGCTAACGACTTTGAATAATTGCCGGAAGTTTACTCGAAAATAAAAAAGTGACCAAAAAAAGTTTTGAAACAACTGAGAAAATTAGAAAAACGCGAACAAAGCTAAAATTTCTACAATAATCGAACCGATCATGAAAAACATTATCATGACCTGGCTGATTCTAAAAAAACTATGCAGCATTTTTTTAAAAGGATGAATTCAAATACACTCGGTTCAGACAAAGTTTTTGCACTAGGTTTTTGCCTATAAAGCTTCATAGAGACCAAGAGACCAAGTTTGTGCACGACAAGGATGTCAAAAAACATGGTTGGTACATCTAGTATTTTTTCTGAAGAAAACTCATGAGCTATTGACGGTAATGGAGACCGAGCGTTGGATTTTACATAGCGTGAGGTTCTTGTAAATGCCTGGAAAGAGTTATAGTTAGTTAGCTGTTTGATATTTAGGTTGTCTTTTAGCCGAATAGATCAGAATCCCAAACTATTTTTCTCACAATCTTCAACACTAAAGAAGATGACTGTTGCTTGCTTTTTTAACGGCTTTTTTGCAAAATATCACCGCATAAATCATCCTGCGCTCTTTCTCATATCAGGACAGTGGTTAAAGAAAAACAAAAAAGTTTACCCTACTATCCGGTCAAAAAGAAACTGCGAGCATCATTTGCAATTGATTCTGTTGGATGAAGGCAGATTTGAAAGTCTGAACTACTTCCAAAGTAGCGTTTTTTGTTTAGAAAACTTTTTGTTCTTAAAAAATGACATACTAATAAACTTGTTTGTAGTGAAAACGTTTTTTATTAGCTCATCTGGCCCAATGTTTTTCATATTGACTCAAGAAACTGTGACATCCGCAGCAAAAAAGAGTGAAAAAAACCTCAAGTTCAAAAAGAACGCAGCCGAAAACTACAGGGTTCAAATAGTCAAAGCTATCTAATATTTCGACACAATGATCTTGACCGGTTATTTTCCTTCATCCCTCGTTGAAAAAAAAACACATTTTACAAATATTGAACTCACCATGAAAACAACTTCTATGATTTGGTCGATTCTAAAAAACAGTGCTCCCATTTTTTTGAATAGGGCGACTTTAAAAACATACGTTTCTGAAAAAAAAACTACAATTTTTGCCTTAAAAGTTTCATAGAGACCAAGTTTTTTTGACAATGATGCAAAAAAAAATCATGCAAAAAATTTTTCAATGAAGAGATTTCACTAGCTTTTGACGGTAATGGAGGAAATGCGTTGGATGTCAAAAAAAGGAAAATTTATATTGAAACCTCGAATGAGCTGTTTGAGTAAGTTTGCTTAAAAAATGTTGTCATGTGAAACACAATTAGGTAGCCTTTCGATTTTTCTATTGTTTTTTAGACTTTGATTTAAAAAGTTTATTCTCATATCTGAAGATGCAACCAAAAACTACACGGCTCAAACACTCAAAACTATCTAATATTTCGAGACAACGATCTTGACTGATTATTTGCCTTCATCTCTAAATCAAATTTTCACAAAAAACCGGCTCTTTAGAACAACCATGAAGTTGTCCGGGTTCATTTATCAAAATTGGCAACAAGAGGATGTTTTCGCACCTTTTTTATTAGTGTCGGTTTTAATCTCCGACTAAGGAAAACTTTTAGCTGTTTTTATTGTGCGAAGAAAAGCATTAAAGGATTTTTCTAGCTGATTTTATTTATACAAAAGCATTTTTTTTTCCAGATTATGGCCGTTTTGCATAATTATCAAGTTGTACGAAAAAGACGAAGAGGGACTTTCTATGAAGAGCGAGCAGGGTTAAAATTGACAGCTAAAAACTTTGAATCCTTGTCGGAAAATTACTCAAAAAGAAAAAAACCAAAAAAAACCTGTAAAACAACTGTAAAATTTGAAGCAAATCTAAAATTTCACTGTTCTCAAAAAAAGCGAGACGAAAATTGATGCTTGCTGTCGGTCGCTCAAAACTAAGCATTTACTTTGAAATCAGTTTTTAAAAAAAATGTTTAACGCAAAACACTAACCAGTACTTGTCCTTTTCAAAAAAGACTCCTAAGATTACACACTTTCTTATCTGAATCATGATTTTAACTTCTCTAACGTCACTTAAGCAACTCTTGATATTTGGGATATTTCTCCGTTAAAAAAACCATATTTTACAAATTTTGAACTCAACATAACAAAAATTTTCATAATTTGGTCGATTCTAAAAAACTATGCAACAATTTATTAAGTAGAACGACTTCGAAAACACTCTTTTCTCAAAAAAACTATAAGTTTTGACCTTAAACGTTTCATAGAGATCAAATTTTTTCATGACAATCATGCAAAAAAAACATGCCAAAATTCTTTTATTGAAAAGAACTTAACAGCTTTTGACGGTAATGGAGAAGATGCAATGGATGTTAAATAGCGCAAACTTTTATTGAGACATCGAATGAGCTGTTTGAATAAGATTGCTTAAAAATTTTTGTCATGTGAAAAACAATTAGGTAGCCTTTCAATTTTTACATTGTTTTTAGACGTTGTTTTAAAAACTTTTTTCTCATATTTGAGGGTGCAACCAAACGCTAAACAATTCAAACAGTCAAAGCTATCTAATATTTCGAAAAATGATCTTGACTGGTTATTTTCTTTCTTTCCAAATCAAAACTTCACTAAAAACCGGCTTTTTGGAATTGTCGTGAAGTTGTCTGGGATCATTCATCAAAATTCACGACAAAAGGATGTTTTCGCAATTTTTTTTATTAGTGTCGGTTTCAATCTCCGACTATGAAAACTATTAGCCGTTGTAATTGTGTGGAAGAAGGCAATAAAGAAAATTTCTAGTAGGTTTTTATTATACAAAAGCAATATTTGTTCCAGATTATAGCCGTTTTGCATAATTATCAATTTGTACGAAAAGGACGGTTAGTGTCTTTTTATGAAGACTGACCAGGGTTAACATTGACAGCTAACAACTTTGAATCCTTGCCGGAAAGTTACTCAAAAACAAAAACTGATCAAGAAAAAGTTGTAAGACAACTGTAAATTTTAGAAAAACTTGAAACAAATCTAAAAAAAACGGTGCTCGAAAAAAACACTACAGTTAAAGTGATGATTGCTGTCGGGATGTGTGAAACTAAGCAAATTTTTAAAAGTTATATACTATAAAAAAAGATAACGCAATGCATCAATCGTTACTTGACTATTTCAAACATTTCCCCAAAAAATTCAAATTTTTAATTCTGAATCATGATTTCAACATCTCTAACGTCACATGAAAAAACTCTTGAAATTAGCGATATTTCCCCGTTAAAATAACCATATTTCATAAAAATTGATTTCAACATGAAAAAATTTCCATGATTTGGTCAATTCTAAAAATCAGTGCTCCCATTTTTTGAATCGGACGACTTTAAAACATTCGTTTCTGAAAAAAAACTACAATTTTTGCCTTAAAATTTCCATAGAGACCACGTTTTTTGACAATGATGCAAAAGAAAACATGCAAAAAATTTTTAATGAAGAGATTTTAGTAGCTTTTGACGGTCATGGAGGGAATGCGTTGGATGTCAAAAAAAGGAAAATTTTTATTAAAACCTCGAATGAGCTGTTTGAGTAAGGTTGCTTAAAAAATGTTGTCATGTGAAAGAAAATTAGGTAGCCTTTCGGTTTTTTTTTATTGTGTTTTAGACTTTGTCTTAAAGAGTTTATTCTCATATCTGAAGATGCAACCAAAATTTACACGTTTCAAGCAGTCAAAGCTATTTAACAATTCGAAACAATGATCTTGACTGGTTAATTTCTTTCATCCGTAATTCAAAATTTCGCTAAAAACCGGTTTTTTGGAATTAACAAAAAAAGTTGTCCGGGATCATTTATCAAAATTGACAACAAAAGGATGTTTTCGCAATTTTTTTTGTTAATGTCAGTTTTAATCTCCGACTATAAAAAAATATTAGCCGTTGTAATTGTGTGGAAGAAGGCGATAAAGGAGTTTTCTAGCAGGTTTTTATTAAACAGAAGCATTGTTTTTTCCAGATTATAGCCGTTTTGCAAAAAAAACAATTTGTACGAAAAGGACGATGAAGGACTTTTTATGAAGGTTGACCAGGGTTAACATTGACAGCTAACGACTTTGAATCCTTGCCGGAAAATTACTCCAAAGTAAAAAACTGATCGAGAAAAAGTTGAGTTGTAAGACATTGTAATACTTAGAAAAACTTGAAACAAATCTAAAAAATTACTGTGCTCAAAAAAAATTGCTACAGCTAAAGTGATGATAGCTGTCGGGTTTTGTAGAGCTATCCTTTTTTTAAAATTTTCAATTTACAAAAAATAGATAACGCAATGCATCAATCATTACTTGACTATGTCAAAAACGTCCCCAAAATTTTTTAACTTTTAATTCTGAATCATAATTTTAACTTCTCTAACGTCACTTGAAAAGCAACTCTTGAATTTTCGGTTTTTCCTCGTTGAAAAAAAAACATATTTTACAAATATTGAACTCACCATGAAAACAACATCTATGATTTGGTCGACTCTAAAAAACAGTGCTCCAATTTTTTTTTGAATAGGGCGACTTTAAAATCATACGTTTCTGAAAAAAAAACTACAATTTTTTGCCTTAAAAGTTTCATAGAGACCAAGTTTTTTTGACAATGATGCAAAAAAAACATGCAAAAAATTTTTCAATGAAGAGATTTCACTAGCTTTTGACGCTAATGGAGGGAATGCGTTGGATGTCAAAAATTGAAAATTTTTATTGAATCCTCGAATGAGCTGTTTTAGTAAGTTTGCTTAAAAAATGTTGTCATGTGAAACACAGTTAGGTAGCCTTTTGATTTTTTAAATTGTTTTTTAGACTTTGTTTTAAAAAGTTTATTCTCATATCTGAAGATGCAACCAAAAACTACACGGCTCAAACAGTCAAAGCTATCTAATATTTCGAGACAACGATCTTGACTGATTATTTGCCTTCATCCCTAAATCAAAACTTCACTAAAAACCGGCTCTTTAAAACTACCATGAAGTTGTCCTGTGCCATTTATTAAAACTAGCAACAAGAGGATGTTTTCGCCTTTTTTTGTTAGTGCAAGTTTTAATCTCCGACTATGCAAATATTTTAGCTGTTTTAATTTTGCAAAGAAAGGCATTAAAAGACTTTTCTAGCTGATTTTAATTATACAAAAACAATTTTTTTTCCAGATTATGGCCGTTTTGCATAAATATCAAGTTGTACGAAAAAGACTCAGAGGGACTTTCTATGAAGATCAACCAGGGTTAACATTGACAGCTAAAAATTTTGAATCCTTGTCGGAAAGTTACTCAAATATAGAAAAAATTGACCAAAGAAAAAGCTGTAAAACAACTGTAAATTTGAAAATACTTGAAGCAAATCTAGAATTCACAGTTCTCAAAAAAAGCAAAATAAAAATTGATGCTTGCTGTCGGGTTGTGCAAGGCAATGCATTTAAATAGAAATCAATTATAAGAAAATGTCTAACGCAATGCTTTAACCAGTACTTGTCTTTTTCAAAAAAGACTCCTAAGGTTACAAACGGAAAAAAAAGGAAACTTCTGGCAGGTTTTTATTATACAAAAGCAAAATTTTTTTAGACAATAGCTGTTTTGCGTTATTATCAATTTGTACGAAAAGGACTATGAGGGACTTTTTATGAAGACTGACCAGGGTTAACATTGACAGCTAACAACTTTGAATCCTTGCGGAAAACTACTCAAAACTTAAAAAATGATCAAGACAAAGTTGTAAAACAACTGTAAAAACTAGCAAAGCTTGAAGCAAATCTAACAAATTACAGTGCTCGAAACAAAAAACTTAAGGTAAAGTAATAGTTACAGGTATAGCCGTTTTGCAAAAAAAAAATCAATTTAAACGAAAAGGACGATGAGGGACTTTTTATGAAGATTGACCAGGGTTAACATTGACAGCTAACGACTTTGAATCCTTGCCGGAAAAATACTCCAAAGTAATAAACTGATCGAGAAAAAGTTGTAAGACATTGTAAAACTTAGTAAATTTGAAACAAATCTAAAAAATTACTGTGCACGAAAAAAATTGCTACAGTTAAAGTGATGATAGCTGTCGGGTTGTGTAAAACTATGCAATTTTCAAAAGTTTCATTCTACAAAAAAAAGATAACGCAATGCATCAATCATTACTTGACTAGTTCAAAACTTTCCCCTAAAATGTCAAACTTTTAATTCTGAATCAGTATTTCAACTTCTCTAACGTCACTTGAAAAACAACTGTTGATATTTCGGATAATTGGTAAAAAACATACTTTTTTTAAATATTGAACTCAACCTGACAAAATTTTAATAATTTGGTCGATTCTAAAAAAACTATGCACCAGTTTCTTAAATAGGACGACTTCGAAATATTCGTTTCTGAAAACAACTATTAGTTTTGGCCTTAAACGTTTCATAGAGACCAAGTTTTTTTCTGACAATGGTGCAAAAAAATGCTAAAAGTCTTTTATTGAAGAGAACTTATCAGCTTTTGATGGTTATAGAGAATATGCGTTGGATTTTAAATAGAGTAGGTTTTTATCAAAACATCGAATGAGCTGTTTGGGTAATATTGCTTAGAAATTTTTGTCATTTGAAAATCAATTGAGTAGCTTTCGATTCTAACATTATTTTTTAGACGTTGTTTTTAAAATTTTATTCTCATATTTGAAGATGCAACCAAAAATTACACATTTCAAGCAGTCAAAGCTATTTAACAATTCGAAACAATGATCTTGACTGGTTAATTTCTTTCATCCGTAATTCAAAATTTCGCTAAAAACCGGTTTTTTGGAATTAACAAAAAGTTGTCCGGGATCATTTATCAAAATTGACAACAAAAGGATGTTTTCGCAATTTTGTTTGTTAATGTCGGTTTCAATCTCCGACTATGAAAAATTATTAGCCGTTGTAATTGTGTGGATGAAGGCGATAAAGGAGTTTTCTAGCAGGTTTTTATTATGCAGAAGCTAAACTTTTCCAGATTATAGCCGTTTTGCAAAAAAATCAATTTAAACGAAAAGGACCATGAAGGACTTTTTATGAAGATTGGCCAGGGTTAACATTGACAGCTAACGACTTTGAATCCTTGCCGGAAAAATGCTCCAAAGTAAAAAACTGATCGAGAAAAAGTTGTAAGACTTTGTAAAACTTAGTAACACTTGAAACAAATCTAAGAAATTACTGTGCTCGAAAACAATTGCTACAGGAAAAGTGATGATAGCTGTCGGGTTTTGTAGAACTTTGCATTTCTTAAAAGTTTCAATCTATAAAAATTAGATAACGGAATGCATCAATCATTACTTGACTATTTCAAAAACGTCCCCAATTTTTTGAAACTTCTCATTCTGAATCAGCATTTCAACTTCTCTAACTTCACTTGAAAAGCAACTGTTGATATTTGGGATAATTGGTAAAAAACATATTTTTTTTAAATATTGAACTCAACCTGACAAAATTTTCATGATTTGGTCGATTCTAAAAAAACTATGCACCAATTTATTAAATAGGACGACTTCGAAATATTCGTTTCTGAAAACAACTATTAGTTGTGGCCTTAAAGGACCAAGTTTTTTTCTGACAATAGTGCAAAAAAAAGCAAAAAGTCTTTTATTGAAGAGAACTTATCAGCTTTTGACGGTTATAGAGAATATGCGTTGGATTTTAAATAGAGTAAGTTTTTATCAAAACATCGAATGAGCTGTTTGGGTAAAATTGCTTAGAAATTTTTGTCATTTGAAAATCAATTGAGTAGCTTTCGATTTTAACATTGTTTTTTAGTTGTTGTTTTTAAAATTTTATTCTCATACTTGAAGATGCAACCAAAAATTACACGTTTCAAGCAGTCAAATCTGTTTATTAATTCGAAACAATGATCTTGACTGGTTGTTTTTTTTCATCCGTAAATCAAAACTTCGCTAAAAACCGAGTTTTCGGAATTACCGTTAAGTTGTCCGGGATCATTTATCAAAGTTGACGACAAAAGGATGTTTTCGCAATTTTCTTTGTTAATGTCGACTTCAATCTCCCACTATGAAAAACTATTAGCCGTTGTTATCGTGTGGAAGAAACTTCTAGCAGGTTTTTATTGTGCAGAAGCAAAATTTTTTCCAGATTATAGCCGTTTTGCAAAAAAAAATCAATTTGTACGAAAAGGACGATGAAAGATTTTTTATGAAGGTTGACCAGGGTTAACATTGACAGCTAACGACTTTGAATCCTTGCCGGAAAAATACTCCAAAGTAAAAACTGATCGAGAAAAAACTGTAAGACATTGTAAAACTTAGTTAAACTTGAAACAAATCCAAGAAATTACTGTGCTCGAAAAAAATTGCATCAGGTAAAGTGATAATAGCTGTCGGGTTTTGTAGAACTTTGCATTTTTTAAAAGTTTCAATCTATAAAAATTAGATAACGGAATGCATCAATCATTACTTGACTATTTCAAAAACGTCCCCAAAATTTTCAAATTTTTAATTCTGAATCATGATTTTAACTTCTCTAACGTCACTTCAAAGCAACTTTTTGATTTTTGCGGTTTTTTCCCCATCTAAAAAAAACATATTTCACAAACATTGAACTCAACATGAAAAAAATTTCCATGATTTGGTCGATTCAAAAAACAGTGCTCCCATTTTTTTGAATAGGACGACTTTAAAAACATTCGTTTTTCAAATAAAATTACAATTTTTCCCTTAAAAGTTTCTTAGAGACCAATTTTTTTTGACAATGACGCAAAAAAAACTAACTAGTTTTTTTAATGAAGAGATTTTACTAGGTTTTGACGGTAATGGAGGGAATACGTTGGATGTCAAAAAAAGGGAAAATTTTTTTTAAAACCTCGAATGAGCAGTTTGAGTAAGGTTGCTGAAAAAATGTTGTCATGTGAAACACAATTAGGTAGCCTTTCAATTTTTTCATTGTTTTTTAGACTTTGTTTTAAAAAGTTTATTCTCATATCTGAAGATGCAACCAAAAACTACACAGCTCAAACAGTCAAAGCTATCTAATATTTCGAGACAACGATCTTGACTGATTATTTGCCTTCATCCCTAAATCAAAACTTCACTAAAAACCGGCTCTTTAAAACTACCATGAAGTTGTCCTGTGCCATTTATTAAAACTAGCAACAAGAGGATGTTTTCGCCTTTTTTTGTTAGTGCCAGTTTTAATCTCCGACTATGCAAATATTTTAGCTGTTTTAATTGTGCAAAGAAAGGCATTAAAAGACTTTTCTAGCTGATTTTAATTATACAAAAGCAATATTTTTTTCCAGATTATGGCCGTTTTGCATAAATATCAAGTTGTACGAAAAAGACTCAGAGGGACTTTCTATGAAGAGCGAGCAGGGTTAAAATTGACAGCTAAAAGCTTTGAATGTCGGAAAATTACTCCAAAGTAAAAAACTGATCGAGAAAAAGTTGAGTTGTAAGACATTGTAATACTTAGAAAAACTTGAAACAAATCTAAAAAATTACTGTGCTCAAAAAAATTGCTACAGCTAAAGTGATGATAGCTGTCGGGTTTTGTAGAGCTATGCATTTTTTAAAATTTTCAATTTACAAAAAATAGATAACGCAATGCATCAATCATTACTTGACTATGTCAAAAACGTCCCCAAAATTTTTTAACTTTTAATTCTGAATCATAATTTTAACTTCTCTAACGTCACTTGAAAAGCAACTCTTGAATTTTCGGTTTTTCCTCGTTGAAAAAAAAAACATATTTTACAAATATTGAACTCACCATGAAAACAACTTCTATGATTTGGTCGACTCTAAAAAACAGTGCTCCCATTTTTTTTGAATAGGGCGACTTTAAAATCATACGTTTCTGAAAAAAAACTACAATTTTTTGCCTTAAAAGTTTCATAGAGACCAAGTTTTTTTGACAATGATGCAAAAAAAACATGCAAAAAATTTTTCAATGAAGAGATTTCACTAGCTTTTGACGCTAATGGAGGGAATGCGTTGGATGTCAAAAATGGAAAATTTTTTTTGAATCCTCGAATGAGCTTTTTTAGTAAGTTTGCTTAAAAAATGTTGTCATGTGAAACACAATTAGGTAGCCTTTCGATTTTTTTAATTGTTTTTTAGACTTTGTTTTAAAAAGTTTATTCTCATATCTGAAGATGCAACCAAAAACTACACGGCTCAAACAGTCAAAGCTATCTAATATTTCGAGACAACGATCTTGACTGATTATTTGCCTTCATCCCTAAATCAAAACTTCACTAAAAACCGGCTCTTTAAAACTACCATGAAGTTGTCCTGTGTCAATTATCAAAACTAGCAACAAGAGGATGTTTTCGCCTTTTTTTGTTAGTGCCAGTTTTAATCTGCGACTATGCAAATATTTTAGCTGTTTTAATTGTGCAAAGAAAGGCATTAAAAGACTTTTCTAGCTGATTTTAATTATACAAAAGCAATATTTTTTTCCAGATTATGGCCGTTTTGCATAAATATCAAATGTACGAAAAAGACTAGGATGGAGTTTCTTAGTGAAGATCGACCAGGGTTAACATTGACAGCTAAAAACTTTGAATCCTTGCTGGAAAGTTACTCAAAAATAGAAAAAATTGACCAAAAAAAAGCTGTAAAACAACTGTAAAAACTGAAAAAACTTGAAGCAAATCTAAAATTCACAGTTCTCAAAAAAAGCGAGACAAAAATTGATGCTTGCTGTCGGGTTGTGCAATGCAATGCATTTAATTAGAAATCATTTTTAAGAAAAAGTTTAACGCAATGCTTCAACCAGTACTTGTCTTTTTCAAAAAAGACTTTTAAGGTTACAAACGGAAAAAAAAGAAATTTTTTGCAGGTTTTTATTATACAAAAGAAAAACTTTTTCCAGACAATAGCTGTTTTGCGTAATTATCAATTTGTACGAAAAGGACGATGAGGGACTTTTTATGAAGATTGACCTGGGTTAACATTGACAGCTAACAACTTTGAATCCTTGCCAAAACTACTCAAAACTTAAAAAATGATCAAGAAAAAGTTGTAAGACAATTGTAAAAACTAGCAAAAATTGAAACAAATTTGAGAAATTACTGTGCTCGAAAAAAATGCTTCAGGTAAAGTAATGACAGCTGTCGGGTTGTGTAAAACTATGCAATTTTCAGAAGTTTCAATCTACAAAAAAAGATAACGCAATGCATCAATCATTACTTGACTATTTCAAAAACTTTTCCAAAAATTTTCAATCTTTCAATTCTGAATCATGATTTTAACTTCTCTAACGTCATTTGAAAATCAACTGTTGATATTTGGTATATTTGTGAAAAAAACAAATTTTACAAATATTGAACTCAACCTGACAAAATTTTCATGATTTGGTCGATTCAAAAAAAACTATGCACCAACTTTTTATTAAATAAGACGACTTCGAAAATATTCTTTTCTGAAAACAACTATTAATTTTGGCCTTAAACATTTCCTAGAGACCAAGTTTCTTTCTGACAATGGAGCAAAAAAAAATGCGAAAAGTCTTTTATTGAAGAGAACTTATCAGCTTTTGATGGTTATGGAGAATATGCGTTGGATTTTAAATAGAGTAAGTTTTTATCAAAACATCGAATGAGATGTTTGGGTAATGTTGCTTAGAAATTTTTGTCATTTGAAAATCAATTGAGTATCTTTCGATTTTAACCTTGTTTTTTAGACGTTGTTTTTAAAATTTTATTCTGATATTTGAAGATGCAACCAAAAAGTACCCGGTTCAAGCAGGCAAAGCTATCTAACAATTCAAAACAATGATCTTGACTGGTTATTTTTTTCATCCCCAATTCAAAAATTTGCTAAAAACCGGCTTTTTGGAATTACCGTAAAGTTGTCCGGGATCATTTATCAAAATTGACGACAAAAGGATGTTTTCGCAAACTTCTTTGCCAATGTCGAATTTAATCTGCGACTATGAAAAACTACTAGCCGTTGTAATCGTGTGTAAAAAGGCACTAAAAGAAATTTCTACCAGGTTTTTATTATACAGAAGCAAAGTTTTTTCCAGATTATAGCCGTTTTGCAAAAAAAATCAATTTGTACGAAAAGGACGATGAAAGACTTTTTATGAAGGTTGACCAGGGTTAACATTGACAGCTAACGACTTTGAATCCTTGCCGAAAAATACTCCAAAGTAAGAAACTGATCGAGAAAAAGTTGTAAGACATTGTAAAACTTAGAAAAACTTGAAACAAATCTAAGAAATTACTGTGCTCGAAAAAAATTGCTACAGGTAAAGGGATGATAGCTGTCGGGTTTTGTAGAGCTATGCTTTTTTAAAAGTTTCAATCTACAAAAAAATAGATAACGCAATGCATCAATCAATACTTGACTATTTAAAAACTTCCCCAAAATTTTTAAACTTTTAATTCTGAATCATAATTTTAACTTCTCTAACGTCACTTGAAAAGCAACTCTTGAATTTTGCGGTTTTTCCCGTTGAAAACAAAACCATATTTTACAAATATTGAACTCACCATGAAAAAAAACTTCTGTGATTTGGTCGATTTTAAAAATCTTTTCAAGATAGCATGACTTTAAAAACATTCGTTTCAGAAATTTTTATATACAAATACGATGCAAAAAAACATGGATGGTTTGCAAAATATTTATCAATGAAGTGAATTTATCGGCTAATAACGTTAATTGAGGAATGCGTAGGCTGTTAAATGGCGTAAATTTTTATTAGAACCTCGAATGAGCTATTTGGGTAGGATTGATTTTGTCATGTTCAAAGCAATTAGGTAGCGTCCGATACTTAGATTATTTTTCGATGTTGTTTGAACTTTTGTTCTCATGATGCAACCGCAAACTAAGCGATTCAAACAGTCTAAGCTATCTTTTATTTCGAAACATTGATCATGACTGGTTATGTTCACTCATCCCTAAAACAAAAGTTTAACAAAAACTGGATCTTTAGAATTAGCATGAAGTTGTCGGGATCATTCATCAAGTTTGGCACGTTAAGGATGTTTTCGCCACTTTTTTCTTAATGTCGGTTTTACTCGTCGGCTATGGAAAACTATAAGCCATTGTAATTCTGTGAAAAAAGACGTTGAAGGGATTTTCTAGCAGAATTTCATTATACAAAAGCTATATGTTTTTTCCAGACTATGGCTATTTTGCATAATTATCAAGTTGTACGAAAAAGATGAGGAGGGGATTTTTGTGATGATTGACCAAGGTTAACACTGACAGATAACGATTTTAATTCCTTGCCAAAAATTACTCCAAAAAATCATAAAAAAAAGTTGTAAAACAACTGTAAAATTTAAAAAATTCTGAAACAAGTCTAAAGAATCACTGTTCTCAAAAAAATGTTTCACAAAAATTAATGATTGCTGTCGGGTTGTGCAGAACTATGCATTCAATTAAATATCAATTTTAAAAAAATTTAATTCAATGCACTAACCGTTAATTGACCAATTCAAAAAGACTTCAAAAAATACAATTTTTCTTATCTGAATCATGAATCTGACTTCTCTAACGTCACTTGAAAAGCAACTCCAGAATTTTGCGGTATTTCTCCGTTAAAAAACATTTTCTACAGTCATTGAACTCACCATGAAAAAAACTTCCATGATTTGATCGATTCTTAAAAACTTGCACCAGTTTTTTAAATAGGTTAATAGGTTGACTTTAAAAACATTCGTTTCTAGAAACATTTTTAAGTTTTTGCCTGAAAAATTTCATAGAGACCAAGTTTATATACGACTATGATGCAAAAAAAAGATGGAGGGAATGCGTTGGCTGTTAAATAGCGTAAATTTTTATTAGAAACTTCAATGAGCTATATGGATAAGATTGATTAAAACATTTTGTCATGTTGAAAGCATTAAGGTAGCGTTTCGATTTTTAGATTGTTTTTCGATGTTGTTTCAATACTTTCGTTCTCGTATCTGAAGATGCAACCGAAGACTGCACAATTCAAACAGTCTAAGCTATCCTTTATTTCGAAACATTGATCATGACTGGTTATGTTCTCTCATCCCTAAAACAAAAGTTCAACAAAAACTGGATCTTAAGAATTAGCATGAAGTTGTCGGGATCATTCATCAAGTTTGGCACGTTAAGGATGTTTTCGCCACCTTTTTTTAATGTCGGTTTTACTCGTCGGCTATGGAAAACTATAAGCCATTGTAATTCTGTGAAAAAAGACGTTGAAGGGATTTTCTAGCAGAATTTCATTATACAAAAGCTATATGTTTTTTCCAGACTTTGGCTATTTTGCATAATTATCAAGTTGTACGAAAAAGATGAAGAGGGAGTTTTTATGATGATCGACCATGGCTAACATTGACAGATAACGATTTTGAATCCTTGCCAAAAAATTACTCAAAAAAATTGATCAAAAAAAATTTGTACAACAACTGTAAAATTTAGAAAAACTGAAACAAGTCCAAAGACTCAATTCAAACAGTCTAAGCTATCCTTTATTTCGAAACATTCATCATGACTGGTTATGTTACTTCATCCCTAAAACAAAAGTTCAACTAAACCTGGATCTTTAGAATTGGCATGAATTGTCGGGATCATTTATCAAAAAAAAATGCTACACAAAAATTGATGATTGCTGTCGGGTTGTGCAGAACTATGCATTTATTTGAAAATCAGTTTCAAAAAATTTAACGCAATGCACTATCCCGTAATTGACCATTCCAAAAAAGACTTCAAAAATTAAAATTTTCTTATCTGAATCATGAATCTAACTTCTCTAACGTCACTTGAAAAGCAACTCTTGAATTTTGCGGTATTTCCCCGTTAAAAACCATTTTTTTTGTACAATCCTTGAACTCACCATCAAAAAAAAACTTCCTTGAATTGATCAATTCTAAAAAACTTGAACCACTTTATTAAATAGTCTAAAAGGTTGACTTTGAGAACGTTCGTTTCTAAAAACTTTTTTTAGGTTTTGCCTGAAAAACTTCATAGAGACAAAGTTTATATACGACCATGATGCAAAAACAAGATGGATAGTTTGCGATATATTTTTTTATGAAGAGAGTTTATCAGCTATTAACGGTAATGGAGGGAATGCGTTGCCTGTCAAATAGCGTAACTTTTTATTAGAACCTTAAATGAGCTACATGGGTAAAATTAAATGAAACATTTTGTCATACTGAAAGCATTTAGGTAGCATTTCGATACTTAGATTGTTTTTCGAAGTTGTTTTAAAATTTTCGTTCTCATATCTGAAGATGCAAGGGCAGACTACTCAATTCAAACAGTCTAAGCTATCCTTTATTTCGAAACATTAATCATGACTGGTTATGTTACTTCATCCCTAAAACAAAAGTTCAACTAAACCTGGATCTTTAGAATTGGCATGAATTGTCGGGATCATTTATCAAAATTGGCACCAAAGTATGTTTTCGCCACTTTTACGTTAATGTCGGTTTTAATCTTCAACTATGGAAAACTATAGGCCGTTGTAATTGTGTGAAAAAAGACGTTGAAGGGTTTTTCTAGCAGAATTTCATTATACAAAAGCTAAATGTTTTTTCCAGATTATGGCTGTTTTGCATGATTATCAAGTTGTACGAAAAAAATGAAGTGAGAAATTTTATGATGATTGACCAGGGTTACCATTGTCAGATAACGATTTTGATTCTTTGCCAAAAAATTACTCAAAAAAATTGATCAAAAAAAAGTTGTAAAACAACTGTAAAATTTAGAAAAACTGAAACAAGTCCAAAGACTCACTGCTCTCGAAAAAAAATGCTACACAAAAATTGATGATTGCTGTCGGGTTGTGCAGAACTATGCATTTATTTGAAAATCAGTTTCAAAAAATTTAACGCAATGCACTATCCCGCAATTGACCATTCCAAAAAAGACTTCAAAAATTACAATTTTTCTTATCTGAATCATGAATCTAACTTCTCTAACGTCACTTGAAAAGCAACTCTTGAATTTTGCGGTATTTTTCGCCTCTTTTGTTAGTGTCGGTTTTGATCTCCGACTATGTAAAAGTATTAATCATTGTGATTGTGTGAAAAAAGACGTCAAAGGAAGTTTCTAGCAGTTTTTCATTATACAAAAGCTATATATTTTTTCCAGATTATGGCTGTTTTGCATAATTATCAAGTTGTACGAAAAAGCTGAATTGGGAGTTTTTACGATGATCAACCAGGGTTAACATTGACAGCTGACGATTTTGAATTCTTGCCAAAAAATTACTCAAAAAAATTGAACAAAAAAAATTTGTAACACAACTGTAAAATGTAGAAAAACCTGAAACAAGTCCAAAGACTCACTGCTCTCGAAAAAAAAATGCTACACAAAAATTGATGATTGCTGTCGGGTTGTGCATAACTATGCACTTATTTAATAATCAATTTTCAAAAAGTTTAACGCAATGCACTATCCCGTAATTGATCCTTCCAAAAAATACTTCAAAAATTACAATTTTTCTTATCTGAATCATCAATCTAACTTCTCTAACTTCACTTGAAAAGCAACTCTTGAATTTTGCGATATTTCCTTGTTATAAAACCCTTTTCTACAATCATTGAACTCACCATGAAAAAAAATCCACGATTTAATCAATTCTAAAAAACTTGCACCAGTTTATTAAATCGGTTAAAAGGTTGACTTTAAGAACTTTCGTTTCTAAAAAGTTTTTTAAGTTTTTGCCTGAAAAACTTCATAGAGACCAAGTTTATATACAACTATGATGCAAAAAAAAAGATGGATGGTTTGCGATATACTTTTTTATGCAGAGAATTTATCAACTTTTAGCGGTACTGGAGGGAATGCGTTGGGTGTTGAATAGCGTACATTTTTATTAGAACCTCAAATGAGCTATATGTGTAAGATTGATTTAAACATTTTGTAGTAGCTTTTCGATATTTAGATTGTTTTTCGAAGTTGTTTTAAAACTATCGTTCTCATATCTGAAGATGCAAGGGAAGACTACATAATTCAGACAGTCTAAGCTATCCTTTATCTCGAAACAGTGATCATGACTGGTTATATTCCTTCATCCCTAAAACAAAACTCAACAAAAACTGGATCTTTAGAATTAGCATTAAGTTGATGGGATCATTTATCTAAATTGCCAACAAGAGGATGTTTTCGCCTCTTTTGTTAGTGTCGGTTTTGATCTCCGACTATGTAAAAGTGTTAATCATTGTTATTGTGTGAAAAAAGACGTCAAAGGAAGTTTCTAGCAGTTTTTCATTATACAAAAGCTATATATTTTTTCCAGATTATGGCTGTTTTGCATAATTATCAAGTTGTACGAAAAAGATGAATTGGGAGATTTTATGATGATTGACCAGGGTTAACAATGACAGCTGACAATTTTGAATTCTTGCCAAAAAATTACTCAAAAATATTGAACAAAAAAAAAAGTGGTAAAACAACTGTAAAATCTAGAAAAACTTGAAAAAATTCTAAAGAGTGACTGTTCTCGAAAAAAAATGCTACACAAAAATTGATGATTGCTGTCGGGTTGTGCAGAACTATGCATTCATTTAACAATCAATTTTTAAAAAAAATTAACGCAATGCACTAACCGTTAATTGACAATTTTAAAAAAGACTTCAAATTTTACAATTTTTCTTATCTGAATCATGAATCTAACTTCTCTAACGTCACTTGAAAAGCAACTCTTGAATTTTGCGGTATTTCCCGTTAAAAACCATTTTTTTTTTACAATCCTTGAACTCACCATCAAAAAAAAAACTCCTTGAATTGATCAATTCTAAAAAACTTGAACCACTTTATTGAATAGTCTAAAAGGTTAAAAGGTTGACTTTGAGAACGTTCGTTTCTAAAAACTTTTTTTAGGTTTTGCCTGAAAAACTTCATAGAGACCAAGTTTATATACGACCATGATGCAACAACAAGATGGATAGTTTGCGATATATTTTTTTATGAAGAGAGTTTATCAGCTATTAACGGTAATGGAGGGAATGCGTTGCCTGTCAAATAGCGTAACTTTTTATTAGAACCTTAAATGAGCTATATGGATAAAATTGAAAAAAAAAAACATTTTGTCATGTTGAAAGCATTTAGGTAGCATTTCGATACTTAGATTGTTTTTCGAAGATGTTTTAAAATTTTCGTTCTCATATCTGAAGATGCAAGGGCAGACTACTCAATTCAAACAGTCTAAGCTATCCTTTATCTCGAAACAGTGATCATGACTGGTTATATTCCTTCATCCCTAAAACAAAAACTCAACAAAAACTGGATCTTTAGAATTAGCATTAAGTTGATGGGATCATTTATCTAAATTGCCAACAAGAGGATGTTTTCGCCTCTTTTGTTAGTGTCGGTTTTGATCTCCGACTATGTAAAAGTATTAATCATTGTGATTGTGTGAAAAAAGACGTCAAAGGAAGTTTCTAGCAGTTTTTCATTATACAAAAGCTATATATTTTTTCCAGATTATGGCTGTTTTGCATAATTATCAAGTTGTACGAAAAAGATGAATTGGGAGTTTTTACGATGATCGACCAGGGTTAACATTGACAGCTGACGATTTTGAATTCTTGCCAAAAAATTACTCAAAAAAATTGAACAAAAAAAATTTGTAACACAACTGTAAAATGTAGAAAAACCTGAAACAAGTCCAAAGACTCACTGCTCTCGAAAAAAAATTGCTACACAAAAATTGATGATTGCTGTCGGGTTGTGCAGAACTATGCACTTATTTAAAAATCAATTTTCAAAACGTTTAACGCAATGCACTATCCCGTAATTGACCCTTCCAAAAAATACTTCAAAAATTACAATTTTTCTTATCTGAATCATCAATCTAACTTCTCTAACTTCACTTGAAAAGCAACTCTTGAATTTTGCGATATATGCTTGTTATAAAACCCTTTGCTACAATCATTGAACTCACCATGAAAAAAAATCCACGATTTAATCAATTCTAAAAAATTTGCACCAGTTTATTAAATCGGTTAAAAGGTTGACTTTAAGAACTTTCGTTTCTAAAAAGTTTTTTAAGTTTTTGCCTGAAAAACTTCATAGAGACCAAGTTTATATACAACTATGATGCAAAAAAAAAGATGGATGGTTTGCGATATACTTTTTTATGCAGAGAATTTATCAACTTTTAGCGGTAATGGAGGGAATGCGTTGGATGTTAAATAGCGTAAACATTTATTAGAACCTAAATTCTTAGAACCTATAATCTAAATTTCCGAGAAGAGGATGTTTTCGCCACTTTTTTGATAGTGTCGGTTTTAATCTCCGACTTTGTAAAACTATTGGTCGTTGTAATTGTGTGGAAAAAGATGTTAAAGGAAATTTCTAGCAGTTTTTCATTATACAAAAGCTACATATTTTTTCCAGATTATGGCTGTTTTGCATAATTATCAAGTTGTACGAAAAAGATGAATTGGGAGTTTTTATGATGATCGACCAGGGTTAAAATTGAAGCTGACGATTTTGAATCCTTGCCAAAAAATTACTCAAAAAAAATGAACAAAAAAAAATGTGAAACAACTGTAAAATTTAGAAAAACCTGAAACAAGTATAAAAACTAACTGCTCTCGAAAAAAAAATGCCTCACAAAAATTGATGATTGTTGTCGGGTTGTGCAGAAATATGCCTTTATTTAAAAATAAATTTTTGAACAGTTCAACGCAATGCACTAACCGTTAATTGACCAATTCAAAGAGACTTCAAAAAATACAATTTTTCTTATCTGAATCATGAATCTAAATTCTCTAACGTCACTTTAAAAACAATTCTTGAATTTTGCGGTATTTCCCCGTTAAAAACATTTTCTACAGTCATTGAACTCACCATGAAAAAAACTTCTATGATTTGATCGATTCTTAAAAACTTGCACCAGTTTTTTAAATAGGTTAATAGGTTGACTTTAAGAACTTTCGTTTCTAAAAAGTTTTTTAAGTTTTTGCCTGAAAAACTTCATAGAGACCAAGTTTATATACAACTATGATGCAAAAAAAAAGATGGATGGTTTGCGATATACTTTTTTATGCAGAGAATTTATCAACTTTTAGCGGTACTGGAGGGAATGCGTTGGGTGTTGAATAGCGTAAATTTTTATTAGAACCTCAAATGAGCTATATGTGTAAGATTGATTCAAACATTTTGTAGTAGCTTTTCGATATTTAGATTGTTTTTCGAAGTTGTTTTAAAACTATCGTTCTCATATCTGAAGATGCAAGGGAAGACTACACAATTCAGACAGTCTAAGCTATCCTTTATCTCGCAACAGTGATCATGACAGGTTATAATCCTTCATCCTTAAAACAAAAACTCAACAAAAACTGGATCTTTTGAATTAGCATGAAATTGTTGGGATCATTAATCTAAATTGCCAACAAGAGGATGTTTTCGCCATTTTTTTGTTAGTGTCGGTTTTAATCTCCGACTATGTAAAACTGTTAGTCATTGTAATTGTGTGAAAAAAGACGTTACAAGAAGTTTCTAGCAGTTTTTTGTTTTACAAAAGCTATATATTTCTTTCCAGATAACGGTTGTTTTGCATAATTATCAAATTGTACGAAAAAGATGAATTGGGAGATTTTATGATGATTGACCAGGGTTAACAATGACAGCTGACAATTTTGAATTCTTGCCAAAAAATTACTCAAAAATATTGAACAAAAAAAAAGTGGTAAAACAACTGTAAAATCTAGAAAAACTTGAAAAAATTCTAAAGAGTCACTGTTCTCGAAACAAAAAGCTACACAAAAATTGATGATTGCTGTCGGGTTGTGCAGAAATATGCCTTTATTTTAAAATCAATTTAAAAAAAATTTAACGCAATGAACTAACTGTTAATTGACCTTTTCAAAAAAGACTTCAAAAATTACAATTTTTTTAATCTGAATCATGAATCTAACTTCTCTAACGTCACTTGAAAAGCAATTCTTGAATTTTGCGGTATTTCCCGGTTAAAAAACCATTCTCTACAATCATTGAACTCACCATGAAGAAAACTTTCATGATTTGATCGATTTTAAAAAACTTGCACCAGTTTAATAAATAGGATAAATAGGTTGACTTTAAAAACATTCGTTTCTAAAAACATTTTTAAGTTTTTGCCTGAAAATCTTCATAGAGACCAAGTTTATATACGACTATGATGCAAAAAAACACGGATATTATGCAAAGGATCTATTAAGGGAGAGAATCAGTCAGCAATTGACGGTAATGGAGGGAATGCGTTGAATGTTACATAGCGTGAACTTTTATTAGAACCTCGGATGAGCTATATGGGTGAGATTGAATAAACATTTTTGTCGTGTTAAAAGCGTTAGATAGCGTTTTGATATTTGGATTGTTTTTCGATGTTGTTGTAAAACTTTTGTTCTCATATCTGAAGAAGCAACCGAAAACTACTTGATTCAAACAGTCTAAGCTATCCTTTATCTCGGAACAGTGATCATGACTGGTTATATTTCTTCATCCCTAAAACAAAAATTCAACTAAAACTGGATCTTTAGAATTAGCATGAAGTTGTTGGGATCATTTATCAAAATTGGCAACAAAAGGATGTTTTCGCGACTTTTTTTGTTAAGGTCGGTTTTAACCTTCCACTATGGAGAACTATAAGCCGTTGTAACTGTGTGAAAACAAAAACGTTAAAGGAACTTTCTAGCACTTTTTCATTATGCAAAAGCTATATAGATTTTTCCAGATTATGGCTGTTTTGCATAATTATCAAGTTGTACGAAAAATATGAAGAGGGAGTTTTTATGATGATCGACCGGGCTAACATTGACAGATAACGATTTTGAATCCTTGCCAAAAATTTACTCAAAAAAATTGGACAAAAAAAATGTAAAACAACTGTAAAAACTAGAAAAATTTGAAACAAGTCTAAAAACTCACTGTTCTCGAGAAAAAATGTTACTCAAAAATTGATTATTGATGTCGGCTTGTGCAGAACTAGGCATTTACTTAACAATCAATTTCAAAAAAAAATTTAACGCAATGCACTAACCGTTAATTGACCATTTTAAAAATGACTTCAAGTATTACAATTTTTCTTATCTGAATCATGAATCTAATTTCTCTAACGTCACTTGAAAAGCAACTCTTGAATTTTGCGGTATTTCCCCGTTAAAAACCATTTTCTACAATCAATGAACTCACCATGAAAAAAAATCCACGATTTAATCAATTCTAAAAAACTTGCACCAGTTTATTAAATCGGTTAAAAGGTTGACTTTAAGAACTTTCGTTTCTAAAAAGTTTTTTAAGTTTTTGCCTGAAAAACTTCATAGAGACCAAGTTTATATACAACTATGATGCAAAAAAAAGATGGATGGTTTGCGATATACTTTTTTATGCAGAGAATTTATCAACTTTTAGCGGTAATGGAGGGAATGCGTTGGATGTTAAATAGCGTAAACATTTATTAGAACCTAAATTCTTAGAACCTATAATCTAAATTTCCGAGAAGAGGATGTTTTCGCCACTTTTTTGATAGTGTCGGTTTTAATCTCCGACTTTGTAAAACTATTGGTCGTTGCAATTGTGTGGAAAAAGATGTTAAAGGAAATTTCTAGCAGTTTTTCATTATACAAAAGCTACATATTTTTTCCAGATTATGGCTGTTTTGCATAATTATCAAGTTGTACGAAAAAGATGAATTGGGAGTTTTTATGATGATCGACCAGGGTTAAAATTGAAGCTGACGATTTTGAATCCTTGCCAAAAAATTACTCAAAAAAAAATGAACAAAAAAAAATGTGAAACAACTGTAAAATTTAGAAAAACCTGAAACAAGTATAAAAACTAACTGCTCTCGAAAAAAAAATGCCTCACAAAAATTGATGATTGTTGTCGGGTTGTGCAGAAATATGCCTTTATTTAAAAATAAATTTTTGAACAGTTCAACGCAATGCACTAACCGTTAATTGACCAATTCAAAAAGACTTCAAAAAATACAATTTTTCTTATCTGAATCATGAATCTAAATTCTCTTACGTCACTTTAAAAACAATTCTTGAATTTTGCGGTATTTCCCCGTTAAAAACATTTTCTAGTCATTGAACTCACCATGAAAAAAACTTCCATGATTTGATCGATTCTTAAAAACTTGCACCAGTTTTTTAAATAGGTTAATAGGTTGACTTTAAAAACATTCGTTTCCAGAAACATTTCGTTCCCGAAAAGCTTCATAGAGACCAAGTTTATGCACGATTATGATGCAAAAAAAACATGGATGGTATGCGAAAGATCTCTTAAGGAAGAGATTCAGTCAGCTATTGACGGTAATGGAGGGAATGCGTTGGATGTTAAAGGTTAGAATCTTGGATGAGCTATATGGGTGAGATTGAATAAATATTTTTGTCGCGTTAAAAGCATTTGGTAGCGTTTTGATGTTTGGATTGTTTTTCGATGTTGTTGTATTTTTTTTGTTCTCATATCTGAGAAGCAACCAAAAACTACACGATTCAAACAGTCAAAGCTATCTAATAATTCGAAACAATGATCATGACTGGTTATGTTCTTTCATCCCTAAAAGCAAAGTTCAACAGTAGCTGAATCTTTAGAAAAACCATGAAGTTGTCTGCGATCAATTGTCAAAAATCGCAACAAGAGGATGTTTTAACATTTTTTGGTTAGTGTCGTTTTGAAACTCCGACTATGGATATTTATTAACCATTGTAATTGTTTTGAAAAATGCGTTAAAGAATATTTTTGCCAGATTTTCATTAAACAGAGCAATTTTTTTCCAGATTATGGCTTTTTTTGCAAATTTATCAAGATGTACGAAAAAGACGAGGAGGGAATTCTTATGAAGATCGAACACGGTTAACATTGACGGCTGAAGACTTTGAATTCTTGCCGGAAAGCACTCAAAAATAAAAAGAACTGACCAAAAAACTTAAAAAAAAACAATCGCAAAATTTAGAAAAACTTGAAACAAATTTTTAGAAATTTTTGTGCTCGAAAAAGAATGCTACAGGCAAGTGATGATAGCTGTCAGGTTGTGTAAAACTATGAACTTTTTTAAAAATTTCAATCTAAAGAAAGTAGATAACGCAATGCCATAATCATTACTTGACTATTAACAAAATGACCCCAAAAAAACTTCAACTTTTAATTTTGATTCAAACTTTTAATTTTGAATCATGGTTTCAAGTTTTCTGACGTCACTTCAAATGCCCGTCTTGAATGTTGTGGCAACTTTCATTTCAATAAAAAATTTTCTACAAACATTGAACTGACCATGAAGATCTTTAACATGACCTGGTTGCTTCTGAAAAACTGTGCACAGCTTTATTAAGAAGGATGACTTCAATTACACACGGTTCTGGCAAAATTTTTGATTTAGATTTTTGCTTGAATAATTTCATAGAAACCAAGTTTATGTACGACAATGATTCTAAAAAACTTCGTTGGTACATCATAGATTTTTTTATGAAAAAAATTCATCCGCTATCGACGGTAATGGAGCGAGAGCAATGGGTTTGAAATAGGATGAGGTTGTTCTTAGTACCTCGAAGGAGCTGCTGCTATATGAGTAGTAGAAACGTGAAGGAAAGTGGAGTGGGGTAGTGGGTGACCCCCATGATTTAACATAGGGAATAGAGCATCCGGTCAGCGACCAATGTATTAGGAACTAAATTTTCTAATGTTCAAGATATGGAACAGGTTCCCCAATCTATTTAGATACGGAATGGTAAGTTTCACTGTGATGGTAGAGAAAGGTAAGAGAAACCGTATTTTTTGGTTTTTCTCTAGTTTTTTCGCAAAACTCTCGGCGCGCGTTTTGTAATTGGTGAGTATCATTGCTGAATTACGTATAGATTGAGTAATAAAGGTATTATGTTCTTGGTTCATGGTAAATCCATGATAAGCTGAGCAGAAACTTAGATTTCTTATCAAAAAACTGAAAGTTTGAAAAAAACCGAAACACGATAAGGTTTGATATAATTTGACCTAATAATTAATTTGGTAGATGATCTTACTTTTTGAAACAGTACTCTATCTACCTGAAATTATTCTTAAACCTACTAAAACATCAAGAAATTAGCTTTTGAAAAAAAAAGGAAATTACAAAGAAAAACATGCACCTCTTGAATATCATTCAAAATTCTCTGGTAGAATTAAAAAAGAAGAAATGCCGAATAATTTGTGTAGAGTCCACACAAATTATCAGTTTTTTTATTTTTTCTGGGAACCATTTGCCAATACGTTTTTGTTAGAAAAGAATATGTTGTTCATTTCTGGCCCAAAAAATTAACAAAATAGTAAGTTTTATCCATTCGAGCTATCAAGATCCAGTGTTCTCCTGTATCATTGCTTGGAGCTGAGTTGATAATTGCAAAAGAGTTTTTGTTAGTTGAGGTACTCTATCAGAGAGGTAAGGTCCCATGTACTTAAACCTGAGCTCATAAATGTTTTCATTATTTTGTACAAGTAAAAAAGTAGCCATCTTTGCAATTTTTAGCTGGTTTACTAAAAAAAATAATAATAATTGTCATTTTGATAATGCAAACTAGGATAAAAAAGACGACTAATGACTTACACGCATTTAGGTATTGAATCATTAAAGTCCCATACATAAGTCGTGTGAACTGGACAAAAATTTTTGAATACTACTTTACAGTCTATATGATAGTAATTTCTCGGGTTTTCAATTAGACAGCATTCATTGTCCTCTGTTTTTTGTGGAGAATTTGGTCTGAAGAAAAACAAAAAAGGCATTGCTAAGACAATAAAAAAAAAGTTTTAATTTTTAGAATATTATATAGGAACCTGAAAACTCAAAAAAAAGAATATTTTTCGCGACCGTTCCGATTTTGTCAGTTTGAACATTTGATAGTCGTTCTCCCAAGACTATCACGTCCGTTACTTGCTCCAAGGGAAATTGAATAAACATTTCTAATGTTAATTTTTCTCTACTAACTTCTGGAAAATGCAACTGTTCAGCTGCATTCTGTAGTGAAATCAAGTCAAAAACTAAAATATAGTAGTTATTAGAAATGATCATAAAAATTGATCTTAGGAAAAAGATAGCTCTTTTCAGCAAACGTTTTCAATTGTCCCTGGCAAGGAGCTATACTCTCAACACCTATCTTTCTGAAATAGACAACTCAAAGACCCAAAGATACTTCAGCGCCTTTTTGATCAGAGCAGACTACAATTGAGCGAGTAAAGCGCGACAAAAAAGTGATTGTCAGATCTAATTTCTTAGAAAATGCCCAAAAAATTGACAAAAGTGCCTGTGGTTGAAATAATTTTGCTTAAAAATTCCGTGTTTTAAAAATTCTCCTACGCACAAGAAAGCCGCCTATGATCTGCCCTTGAGTACAGATCAGGCTAAAAAACCAAGCCTAAATCTGGAATGTTTCCAGGACTGTTTATTTGTTTTCAATTCAGCTTCAGCAATTTTTTAGATAGGTTGACTTTAAAAACATTCGTTTCTTTAAAAAAATTTAGTTTTTAGCCTGAAAAACTTCATAGTTTTTATACGACTATGATGCAAAAAAGGATGGATGGTTTGCGAAATATTTATCAATGAAGAGAACTTATCAGCTATTAACGTTAATGGAGGGAATTCATTGGATGTTAAATGGCGTAAATTTTTCTAAGAACCTCGAATGAGCTATTTGGGTAAGATTGATTAAAACACTTTGTCATGTTGAAAGCAATTAGGTAACGTTTCGATATTCAGATTGTTTTCCGATGTTGTCTTAAGACTTTTGTTCTCATATCTGAAGATGCAACCAAAGGATACACAATTCAAACAGTCTTAGCTATCCTTTACTTCAAAACACTGATCATGATTGGTTATGTTCCTTCATCCCTAAACAACAGTTCAACAAAAACTGGATCTTAAGAATTAGCATGAAGTTGTCGGAATCATTTATCAGAATTGGCAACAAAAGGATATTTTCGCCACTTTTTTGTTAAGGTCGGTTTTAACTTTCAACTATGGAAAACTATAAACCGTTGTAATTGTGTGAAAAAAAAACGTTAAAGGAATTTTCTAGCACTTTTTCATTATACAAAAGCTATATAGATTTTTCCAGATTATGGCTGTTTTGCATAATTATCAAGTTGTACGAAAAAGATGAAGAGGGAGTTTTTATGATGATCAACCAGGGCTAACATTGACAGATAACGATTTTGAATCCTTGCCAAAAATTTACTCAAAAAAATTGAACAAAAAAAATGTAAAACAACTGTAAAAATTAGAAAAATTTGAAACAAGTCTAAAAACTCACTGTTCTAGAGAAAATATATTCACAAAAATTGATGATTGCTGTCGGATTGTGCAGAGCTAGGCATTCAATTAACAATCAATTTTTAAAAAAAATTAACGCAATGCACTAACCGTTAATTGACAATTTAAAAAAAGACTTCAAATTTTACAATTTTTCTTATCTGAATCATGAATCTAACTTCTCTAACGTCACTTGAAAAGCAACTCTTGAATTTTGCGGTATTTCCCGTTAAAAACCATTTTTTTTTTACAATCCTTGAACTCACCATCAAAAAAAAAACTCCTTGAATTGATCAATTCTAAAAAACTTGAACCACTTTATTGAATAGTCTAAAAGGTTAAAAGGTTGACTTTGAGAACGTTCGTTTCTAAAAACTTTTTTTAGGTTTTGCCTGAGAACCTTCATAGAGACCAAGTTTATATACGACTATGATGCAAAAAAACATGGATGGTATGCGAAGGATCTCTTAAGGAAGAGAATTAGTCAGCTATTGACATTAATAGAGGGAATGCGTTGGATTTTAAATAGCGTAAGCATTTATTAGAACCTCAAATGAGCTATATGGGTGAGATTGAATAAACATTTTTGTCGTGTTAAAAGCATTAGGTAGCTTTTTGATGTTTGGATGATTTTTTGATGTTGTTGTAAAACTTTTGTTCTCATATCTGAAGATGCAACCAAAAACTACATGCTTTAAACCGTCTAAGCTAGTTAATATTTAAAAATAATGATCATGACTGGTTATGTTCTTTCATCCTCAAATCAAAAGTTCAACATAAGCTGGATCTTTAGAGTAACTATGAAGTTGTTTGGGAGCAATTGTCAAAATTCGCGACAAGAGAATGTTTTCACCTTTTTTTTGGTTAGTGTCGTTTTCAAACTCCGACTATGGAAATTTATTAGCCCTTGTAATTGTTTGAAAAAAGGCGATTAAGAGTATTTCTGGCAAATTTTCCTTAAACCAAAAAGCAAAATTGTTTTCCAGATTATGGCTTTTTTACATATTTATCAATTTGTACGAAAAAGACGAGGAGGGACTTTTTATGAAGATCGAACAGGGTTAACATTGACGGCTGAAGATTTTGAATCCTTGCCGGAAACCACGCAAAAATAAAAAAACTGACCAAAAAAATTTAAAAAACAACGATATAATTTAGAAAAACTTGAAACAAATTTAAAATAATTTTGTGCCCGAAAAAGAATGCTACAGGCAAGTGATGATAGTTGTCGGGTTGTGTAAAACTATGAACTTTTTTTATAATTTCCAATCCATCAAAAATTAGATAACTCAATGTTTTAATCATTATTTGACGAATACCAAAATGACCCCAAAAATTTTCAAACTTTCAATTCTGAATCATGGTTTTAACTGTTCTGACGTCACTTCAAATGCCCGTCTTGAATGTTGTGGCAACTTTCAATTCAAAAAAAAAATTTCTACAAACATTGAACTGACCATGAAGATCTTTAACCTGACCTGGTTGGTCTGAAAAATTGTGCACAGCTTTATTAGAAGGATGACTTCAATTACACACGGTTCTGGCAAAATTTTTGACCTAGATTTTTGCTTGAAAAATTTCATAGAGACCAAGTTTATGTACGACAATGATTCTAAAAAACTTCGTTGGTACATCATAGATTTTTTTACGAAAAAAATTCATCCGCTATCGACGGTAATGGAGCGAGAGCGCTGGGTTTTAAATAGGATGAGGTTCTTCTTAGTGCCTCGAAGGAGCTGCTGCTATATGAGTAGTAGAAACGTGAAGGAAAGTGGAGTTGGGTAGTGGGTGACCCGCATGATTTAAGATAGGGAATAGAGCATCCGGTCAGCGACCAATGTATTAAGATAGGGACTAAATTTTCTAAAGATCAAGATATGGAACAGGTTTCCCAATGTATTAAGATACAGAATGGTAAGTTTCACTGTGATGGTAGAGAAAGGTAAGAGAAACCGTGTTTTTTTGGTTTTTCTCTAGTTTTTTTTGCAAAACTCCCGGCGCACGTTAAGTAATTTGTGAGTATCGTTGCTGAATTACGTATAGATTGAGTATTAAAAGTATTATGTTTTTTGGTTTATGGTCAGTCCATGATAAGCTGAGCAGAAACTTAGATTTCTTATCAAAAAAACTGAAAGTTTGAAAAAAACCGAAACACGATAAGATTTGATATAATTTGTTCTAATATTTAATTTGGTAGCTGATCTTACTTTTTAAAACAGTTCTCTATCTACCTTATATAATGCTAAAACCTACTGAAACATCAAGAAAATAGCTTTTGAGAAAAAAAATGAAAATACAAAGAAAAACATGCACATCATGAATATCATTCAAAATTCTCTGGTAGAATTTAAAGATAAGAAATGCCCAATAATTTGTGTAGAGTCCACACAAATTATCAGTTTTTTATTTTTTCTGTGAACCATTTGCCAATAAGTTTTTGTTAGAGAAGAATATGTTGTTCATTTCTGGCCCATAGAATCAGCAAAGTAGTAAGTTTTATTCATTCGAGCTATCAAGATACAGTGTTCTCCTCTATCATTGCTTGGAGCTGAGTTGATAATTGCAAAATTGTTTTTATTAGTTGAGGTACTTTATTAAGATCCCATGAACTTGAGCCTGAGCTCAGAAAAATTTTCAATATTTTGTACGGGTAAAAAAGTAGCCATCATTGCAATTTTTAGCTGGTTTACTAAAAAAATAAAAATAATTGACATTTTGATAATGCAAACTAGGATTAAAAAGACGATTAATGACTTACACGCATTTAGGTATTGAATCAATAAAGTCCTATACACAAGTTGTTTGTACTGGACAAAAGTTATTGTTACTACTTTACAGTCTATGTGGTAGTAATTTCTCGGGTTTGAAATTACACAGCATTCATTGTCCTCTTTTTTTCTGGAGAATTTGGTCTGAAGAAAAACAAAAGAGGCATTGCTAAGACAATAAAAAAGAAAATTTCCAATTTTTAGAATATTTTTATAGAAACCTGAAAACTCAAAAAAAAAGAATATTTTTAGCGACTGTTCCGAATTTGTCAGTTTGAACATTTGATATTCTTTCTACCAAGACTATCACGTCCGTTACTTGCTCCAAGGGAAATTGAATAAACATTTCTAATGTTAAGTTTTCTCTACTAACTTCTGGAAAATGCAACTGTTCAGCTGCATTCTGTTGTGAAATCAAGTCAAAAACTAAAATATAGTAGTTATTAGAAATGATCATAAAAAGTGATCTTAGGAAAAAGATAGCTTTTTTCAGCAAACGTTTTCAATTGTCCCTGGCAAGGAGCTATACTCTCAACACCTATCTTTTTGAAATAGACAACTCAAAGACCCAAAGATACTTCAGCGCCTTTTTGATCAGAGCAGACTACAATTGAGCGAGTAAAGCGCGACAAAAGAATGATTTTCAGATCTATTTTCTTAGAAAATGCCCAAAAAATTGACAAAAATGCCTGTGGTTGAAATAATTTTGCTTAAAAATTCCGTGTTTTAAAAATTCTCCTACGCACAAGAAAGCCGCCTATGATCTGCCCTTGAGTACAGGTCAGGCAAATAAACCAAGCCTAAATCTGGAATGTTTTCAGGACTGTTTATTTGTTTTCAATTTTTTCTTGCTTATCAGAAATTTAGGTTCTGTAGAAGTAAACTTATGCTAAAAGTGTCACATAGCTCTAAATTTTATAACAGCAAAGAAATTTGATTTGTAGAAGAAAAAACAATTTTTCTCATTATCTATTTGTCCAATTTTGCTCTGTTTTTTCTTAAATTTGCCTCCGGCGCAGAAATTTTTGACAAAAAAGGGTCCTTGTACTTTTTTTGAAGAGCTCGGAAAATCAACTTCGTCGACTTAAAAAAATCAAAAATCGATAAAATTTGTAGTTTTTCTAGAATAAACCGCCCAGCTTAGAAAAATTTCTGCGCACGCCACTGATAGCGACTCTTCAAGCAAAATTTTCAAGCCATTTTTTTGTAACATCAAAATTTTAACCATGTTGAATGTCGAAGCTGAGTTTCATTAAAAACATGTTTTCTGTGTTTTTTATTTCAAAATACGTGGGGCTCTAGAAATTGCCATTAAAACTGCCGAATTCAATTGAAGAAATTGATAGGTCTAAATAATGCTGTAGAAGCAACAAAGTGTACTAGTTTCTTCTGTAAGTTTGCTTGTTGAGGAATAGTACAGAACCTGTTGGATGTGATCAGCCGGTGCGTGGGGGGATGGTTTTTTGACTCTTTGTAAAGTTTTGTAGTGAAAAAAAATGTTCTTCCCTCAATTTTTTTTACTAACAATGACAAAATATGGTGATACTTTTTTCGTGTGTAATGACTGTGATCATTTGATAAGAACAAGAACAAACCTAAAAAATTTCTGCGTCATTAAATTTTCACTGCAAAAATACGTTCAGATAGATCATCAACAACCGCTGTCCTACAGTTTAAAAACCAACAATTTAACACTATAAATTCAAGTACCTAGACATTTCACTGCCAATTTTTTTATTCTCAACAAATAACTCTGCTTATAACTTAAGAACAATACTATTATTGTTTGAACTCCTTCTCTCCATTCCTGTCATATCAGACTGAATTCTTCAATTAACGCACGCATCACACTAAAAGTTTGGTTCACCTCAGTTATACGTGATAAAAAGAAACTCATAACCTAACCATACGCAACAACCATAATCGAACTCTGATTGAGTCTCCAGCGAACAAATTGTCAGCTTCATCTAAAAACAAACCAAATCTTACAAAGTGGGGCCATGGTTTTTTCAGAACGAAAACAAAAAATAACCGAATATTGATTTTCCTAAAAATACCGAACACTTAATTGACGAGCATCTGCTATTACAGAAAAAGAGGAAACGATCGAGTAGAGTGAAGAAAATTTTCATGAAATATCAGTGGGAAAGTCAGATGCTCGAAATGTCATCAAGAATATAATAGAGCTCAGCGAGAACTTTTTACCGACTGCTGCAAGTGCCACTGCAGTTGTGCCAGCAGCAATTTATAAAGCCACTCAGAGATCAAATATAATGTCTGTACGAAGACTAAACTGATCTGTACTTTACCAGAGCATTATCTATATAGAGTTAAGCCAGTGTAAGTTTTGTCTTGTTTTTCAATCATTCCTTTTTCAAAAATTAAATTTTAATCCTTTTTTATAATAAGTTTCCTTGTAGACTCACAGAGAGTGTACTAGATGCAAAAATTGGACTCGTACACTGGCATTTTATTACCAGGAAAATCGCATAACTTTTGGGATGCTAGGTTGAGAAAAGGGGCTGGCAAAACCTTAGCTTTGTGTTTATGAGCCGAAGATTAAAAAAATTGAACGAAGCGATGAAATTATAGTTTTAAGCTCTAAAATAATGCTCAAATAGAATGACGTTTTAGTTTTTTGGCTTTAAAGGAACTTTTTTTATTTCTGTACCGGCTCAAAATGTCAAAAAATTACGCCTTTTTAGTAAAAAACATTTATTTAACTGGGGCATTTAAAAGGTTTCGAAAAATTGCTTCTTGTTGTTCTGCGTCATTTTTACAATCCGAATTGTTTGCTAAAAAAATGTATTTAAAATTTACTCCAATTAAATTGCGCGAGGTAGTCTGGCTTGAAATAGTAGAAACATTTCTCGCTTTTTTCTTTGATGTTTACCGAAGTCCCTTCGAAGTAGGTTTTTTCTAGTTGGAACCCCAAGAACAAACTTTGCTGTATAAAATATGTAAAATGTGATAATCAGAGTGGGAAAAGTGACAGAAATTTCCGTTTTGAGTATAGAACGGAAAAAGTTTGGTTTTTATTCTGATGATGTAAGGCTAATAGTTTTTGTAAGGTATTTTTCCGATAATTTTTTTTCTACAATTTTTGCTGGAAACATAATAACGGTCGACTTATTTAACGCTAGAGTTTGTTTATTGACAAAAAAAAGAAGAAGACGAACGAAGCAGAGCATTCTATAGATGTTTTACAGCTAAAGTTTGCAATAAATTACAAACAACACACTTTGGTCACTGTCAGTGTGTAAACCATTTTAAGGAAAAAATAAACTTGTGTTTTTTGGAGTTCCAAGAGCTCGAGCAGAAGTTTGACGGTTTTGGAGTTTAACGATGATGAAAAACGGTAGGAACACGATCTTGGAAAACGCTTGGAAAACGCTATGCTTTTAGGCTCATGAGAAAAAAAAAAAACTTTTGCACAAAAAAGGTACGGGCTCATTTTATATGTGGTAAGAAGCGATTGTGTACTCAATTAAAATGTAGACTGAATTGAATGTGCTTTTTGTAAAAGTTTCTGTGTCAGGCAATTGTAGAAGTTTCTGTAGTTTTGCAGGTTGTCAAAATTTTGTCCTTTTATTTGCCAAAATGTAAAATTCTCGCTAGATTTAAACTAAATTATGCTAGAATTTGATTGTGAGTTTTGAAAGTTTCAGTTTGTAAGACATCGTAAAAAAAATGGTGACAGAATTGACATTTGTTTGCAACCGAAAAAAATCTCTTTTTGGCAGGATACAACGGGCGCGTTATCTACCTGGAACTAAAACATCTGCATACAAGGCTTAGATTGTCTTAGGAATATTGATTTTTGTTTTCTCAATGGTGAGCATTTCTGTATTTTGCTAAATTATTTTTTTATTCTACAGTTTTTTCGGAGCATGCTAGATTTTGACTGATTAGTTAGTGAGGACAGGATATCACAATTTAATAACTGCACCAGCTTCCGTTCGGTTATAAACAAAACTTTACTTTGAAAAATTACAGTGTTTTTCCAAATTGAATCTGAAAAATCGACAAAATTTAATTATTGCCATCAGTTTGATTTCTCCTCCTTTCTTTCTGGGTCAATTTAACTTGAAAATTTACGTTACGGCCAAACTGTGCATTATGTGAATTTTAAGAGGTTTTTGAAACAAGTACGCGGGTCCCTTTGTTCTTCTTTTGTTCTTTTTTTCTTTGATCGTTCCGACAAACTTTTGACATGAATATTATTTGCATTCTTATAAGTTTTCCACAACAAGAACTAAATACAGCAAAACCTTGTCCATATGCAACTCTCAAACCCAATGTTTCAACCAATAATTTTGCCAATAAACAATTTTTTGTTGTAAACTGGCAAGGGGGGTTAAAGTGTACTGAGGAAGGATTAAAATAAACTGGGGGGGGGGGGGATAAAGTAAGCGGGGGAGGGACGGAGTGATAAAGTAAACAGCTTGCAGCTTGGGGGGGGGGGGGGGTTTAAAGTAAAATGGGGGGTTGGTTAAATAAACTGTGGGATGGTAAAGTAAACGGGGGTTGGAGAGAGGGCGGTGATAAAGTAAACGGGGGGAGGTGGTAAAGTAAACTGGTGGAGAGGGGCTCAATCGGAATACTATAAGACAAAAAACATATACTTTTGAGTGTGAAATGTAACATTTTATAAAACGTACGTAGCAACTGCACTAAACAGAAATTGAGATTAATATGAAAAAAGTTGAAATTTTCATGACTGACTCTCAAAAAAATTTACTTTACGAGGCCAAACTGTTCATTTTGTGAATTTTAAATGGATTTTGAAACAAGGACGCTCCCTTTGTTCTTCTTTTGTTCGTTTTGTTTTTTTTTCTTTGATCGTTGCGACAAACTTATAACATGAATAAGTATTTGTCTCTGGAATCCAGGAGCATACAAACACAAAAGTGTGCGCCTATGCAGTGCACAGCTTGGCCTCGTAATGTACTGTTTGTTTGTTCGCCGCTGAATACCCTTTTATGGGAATGAAATCATAATCAATTCAAAGATTTTTTGCATCTGCCTTGAGTCTCTATATCATTGTTTCCCGATTTTGCAAAATTTTTTCCTCATATTATTCGCATTCGTATAAGTTTTCCTCAACAAGAACTAAATACAGCAAAACCTTGTCCATATACAATTCTTAAACCCAATATTTCAACCACTATTTGGTTAGGGTGAGGTATTTTTGCCTATATACAATTTTTTTAGAAATTTGTTGCTTCTCTCAGGATAATCTTAGATTTGCCCTCTAAGTAACAGACAAAACAAAATATGTAAAAACGGACTTTAATTTTTCTGATAGTCTTAAGCCACTGCTTGTATTTACATTCCAAATTCTTCTCTCCATCTGAACTCACACCAATGTAAGAAAAACTAAACTCAGTGGCGTGTGCAGAATTTTTTCTAGGGGATCGTTTTTTCAAAAGTTTTTTTTTAAATTTTGTCAGCCTTTTTTAAAGTCGACCAATTTGATTTTCCGAGCTCTCCTAAAATAGCATAATGACCATATTTTTTGAAAAATTTTCTGCGCCGCAGGCACTATTTTCAAAAAACAGGCCAAAGGCGTTTTGAGGTACTTTTGGAAATGGCATTTCTTTTGCGCGCTCTCCCCTCAAATTTTGTCAAATTGGCACCCAAAGCGCTCATAGAAAATTTTGAGGTTGTTCACCGAAAGATGGATGTCATGGCAGCAAGAATTGAGAGGGGGGTTGGTTGGTGCCCCCCCCCCCCCCTGTCAGCACGCTAACCGAGGTCCCATGTGTTCTTATTGATTATAATGGATTCCCGAGAAAAAAGTAATCCAGTATAATCTAAAACAGATTTAAGATTAAGACCACGAAATCAAATTATTCCCATTATAATCGTTTATTTTTGAAAAAAATATATTCCATTAAAATCCGTTAAAATAGATTATAATCCATTATTTTTGGCAATAAAATCGATCATTTTTGCCAAGATAATCCATTATAATCAATTATTTGTGAAATAAAAACCATTGTAATCCATTATAATCCATTATAATCAATTTTATGCTTAGAACTTAGTTCGATTAATTTTGCTGCAATTTTGAAAATTTTGCAGGAAATTTGCAACAACTATGCTATGCTTTTTACAGAACGCCTTGTCTCAACCTCATCCCCTCAAGTTTTTTTTATCTCCCCCCATTGGGGGTGTCAATCATTAACCCCTTCCCAAAACTAAAGTAAACAGCTTGCAGCTTGGGGGGGGTAAAAAAAAGTGGGGTGGTGGTAAAGTAAACTGGGGGGGGGGCGGTGGTAAAGTAAACTGGGGGAGGTGGTAAAGTAAACTGGTGGGGGGGGGGGGGTTCAATCGGAATACTATAAGACAAAAAACATATTATTTTGAATGTGAAATGTAACATTTTATGAAATGTAACATTTTATGAAATGTACGTAGCAACTGCACTAAACAGGAATTGAGATAATTATTTTAAAAAAAGCTGAAATTTTTATGAATAACGTCTCAAAAAATCCATTAAAATTGATTGTAATTGGGTATAGTGGATTTTATTGGCTTAGAAAATTTAAAGATTGTAATCCATTTTTTATGGATTATAATCGATTATTTTGTAAATTTAAAGATATTGACCATTTTATGACAATATAATCGATTATGATCCATGGGCGCTCGGTGCGGGTACTGGCTGAACTCAAAACTCAATATGGGCCAAAGTTTTGCACTGTTTTTTGCATTAATTTTTCTTCTTTTTTACAAAAAAAATTGGTTTTTCTCAAAATCTCTTATGTGAGAAAGTTTCTGAAAACCTACAAGCTCCTTCTGTATTTGATGAAAATTGATTCTCTACCAGGTTGAAAAGCTACATTGAAAGGAAACAATTTTGAATTAATTTTTATCATAAATAAGACTATGAAAATATATGTTGTTTTGTCTGTCTCATTTTTTCCACTGTTTTTGCTTTGACTGAATTATTATTATTTTTTCAAAATGACCTAGAAATCCCTAAAGTTTGGTTGCTTATTAGGTACTAGAGTAAAAAAAAGTAAAACCTGTATCAAATAGGATTTTCCTAAGAAAACTAACAACCAGATTACAAATAACATACTTTACCCTAAAAACCTTACTGCGTAAATGATTCTTAAGTTTTTAGAAATTCGGAAGATTCGAGTTATTTCCGTCACTTTGAACTTGTTGTCTTGGGTCAAAAGGTTATACTTTTAATAAGGTTCATCTGCCGTTTAATCCTATAACGATAATTTAGTCCTTCTTTACTAAAGTAGAAATAATCAGCATTTTAGCAATTATTTCTACAAAATGAACAAAGCATCCACGTACAACGAATTTCTTCTCAAAACAGTTTTTTTTGTGTTTATAGAAAGAAATCAAAACAAAATTGTTGTTGCATATGCTTTGAAGGGTTCTCTACAATCAATTTCTATCATTTTTCCGAAATGGTACTTTTCTCATTTCGAATGCAGTCTTACAAATTTTCCTCAGCAAAGGCAAAAACCGCAAATGATTCTCGGGCTATATTCTCGAAGCATAGTTTAACTTGCAGCAAAATATTTTGATTGAACGCTTTTCTTTGGATAACGCAAAGATTTTTTTTGAATCCGCATTTTTCCTTCGATATAACCAGCTTCTGAGTACAGGCAAGAATTAAAATGGGCTAAAATGTCAGTTGTTTTCTTCAAATTTTCTGGCGCATCTAAAATTAGCCAATGTGGAAGTAAATCCAAGCTTTAGTTGCGAAAATGCTCAAGCATTTTTAGCATTATTAGTTTGCTTTGTAAATTTTTTGAAATATTTTGTAGTACAATTTTGTAGAACAATTTATTTTTGTTTTTCTTGCACTAAACAAAAGGGCGCGCTATGTTTTTGTTGAAAGTTGTTTGTATGATACGTTGAGCGTGAAAAGTGAATTTGGGTTCATTTTTGTTTAATTTTCATGGAAAAAATGGTAATTGTAATTTTGTATGCTATAACTACTTTTTTATAGTTCTTATAAGTTTTTTTAGAAAATAAAGTTTTGTAGTTCTTTTTAGAAAATTGTTGGTGAGATTTGACACAGTTTTATTGTACTTAAGTTGTGTGGCTCTCATTGTTTATTTAAAAAGAAAATCATTTGAAAAATTTATTTAATCTCCAAAACAATGCCTTGTTGGTAATCTTGGTAAAGTATGACGGCTGCATTTATTTCTTCTTTGTTTCCATCATCTCTGGCGTCAGACTCTTCACTATGCCCTTGGTGACATTGGTGGCACTGTTGAGACTGGAGTTGCTGCTGGCATGAGTCATGGCCAACAGGTCCATTCTCCGGTCCACGCTCTCATGGTCCAGCCCACGCTCCTCAACTACCACTGAAATTCATTCCTCATTAAAAAATTTCAGAAAGCTCAAATCAATAGCAAAAGACACTTTTTTCATGGAAAGCAGCTTTTTTTCAGGCCATCAGTTTAGAAGAAACTTCAGGATTCCCTGCTTCGTTTTTAGCACGTTTTACAGAATTTGGCCAATAAAACCCGCATTCAATCTTCAAATTAATGTAGAATGTGGCCCACAAGACGCTTTCTAAAACATTTTGGACCCGGCTCCAAAAATTGATGGACTAGTAAAAAAGAGATGTTGATAACCATCCCCTTCTTCCCCCAACCCCTTGTAACAAATTCACCCCCTGAGAAAATCTCCTGAAAAATAGTTCAATGAAATCAGGAGCGATGCTTTCCGAAAAGTCTAACAAATAAATATAGTTATGAGGAAACGCTTGAAACTTTTCGTAAAGTTCTCGAACGTCGAAAGATTTTATGGAAAAGCAAGTCATTATTTTTGTATCTTCCATTTGCAACAAGAGAGATGATTTTTTCCAAATACCTGCTGCCTATGTTTATAAAATTTCAGTTGAATAAAACTGATGATTTTGTTAGCAGACAGTTATGTAAAACTATTTCACATGTAAACGTAAATGTTAATTTTTAGTCGCTTTCCATTCGATGCAGCCGAGCATCTACCCGACATCTATCCAATGAAAATTTATCATTCCAGCTAGACAGCAAAATTGGGGATAATTTGGGTTTCTCGGGAAAACGATCTTTTAAAAATGGGACATCATTGAGGCAAAAATAGCCGTTCGTAGAATTTACACCGGATTCAGTCTAAGTTAATTTTTAGTAAGTGTTCTTTAGATCATGAAAACCTTTTGAATTAGCTGTCACTTGTCTCACAAAGGGTCACAGTTAAGCTAAACAACTGTTTCGAGCCTTAGTTTAAAACGCCACGAAAAGGTGGCGAAGGGAAACAGAAATCACACATGCGTGGTACTGTTTCGCACACAAGTTGGACACTTCAAAGAAACACGCCACAGTCGAGGTTGGCGTTCGAGTGTCTTTTCTAGAGTGTGTTCACGCATCATCTCAATTCACACCATTTCACGCTCTGGCGTCTTTCTACTCCGTTGCCTTTTCATTTGAGCACAAATTTTTTCCCCGGCCGACTGAAAAGCTATTTTCGGAAACAATTATGACCGTCAGCTATGATTTGCTCCTGACGGTGGCCGCGAACTAACAATTTTGACAGGTTTCATACTGGAAAGTACTCCAAATTGAATTGAAAACAGCTATTTAAGAGTTAATTGACGTATAAGCACTAACTGTCATTATAAAATTCCTGCCCGGCTCAAAGTTTCATAAAATTACAGCTGCTCAAAATATGTTACCAACCCGTAAAAAAATGGGGAAGCGGTCGCGCAGTTTAGTCATGAACGTTTTTATCCCTTGAACCAAAAAATATATGAAAAATTTTTATTCCTCAGATCACGAAAACCACTAAAAAAACGAGAAAATGATTCAAACACTTTCATCACAGAGTTTTTCCCAGCCGAACTTAAAAGTATCTTCTAAGCTACAGTCTTAAAGACCAATTTTTGTCTTGTCCAATGATTTGAATCAAACACTGATCGCTGCGTGAATAATTATCAAAGCTATTCCGACCTGTAATGACTTTAACCAAACATTTATGGTTACTTAAAGAGTGATGGACTTGAAACGAACTTTTATCACTCCATAAAAGACAAACAACACAACCCCACATGTTATGACTTGAACAATGATAAACGATGGCTCCGAAAAGGTAATCAACACGTGGTTTTTTTGTTAAAATATACCAGTGAAAACAAATTTGACCAAATTTAAAAGAGTTTGACCAAGTTTAGTTTGCCGTGAAATGAGTTCAGAATACAACGGCAACTGCTTTCGTTCTAAAACAAACAAGACTGCTCGTATCAGTGCGAAGCCCTGAATGTTCCGACTGCTTTTTAAGGTTTATGGAGCAGCAGTAATAACATAAAAAATTTAATGAAATAAAATAAAAATGAAAATTATTTTTTCTAAAATTTGAAATTTTTTAAATAAAAATCATCCCCCCACCCGCCATATAAAGTACAAAAAGATAGATTTCGTTCCTTGTAACAAATCATTTATGGCAAATAAGCTTCGTTCAACCAATTTGGAACAATTTATAAGACGGATTAAATCTCCGCTTACGCGTTGATAGCGCGAATTATATCGCACGTTAATTGTCCCAAATTGGTGAAAATGGCCAAAATGGCAATCTTTAAATCCTCATAACTTTACGAAAAATGATCCCAAGTGAAATATCTTTTCAAATTTAAGCTCAGGACAACAATGGTTTTCGAATGATTTAAAAAAAATTCCGTCAAAAATGGCTAGTTAAAAAGTCGAAATGTGTCTGAAGAAAAAAAAAACCCACCCCGAGCACAAATATTCCGTTACTTTCGTATCGAAAGTCGGAACAATAACAAGCTCTTCATTTTGCCAAATTTAGAAAATCGAGCATACATGTAAAACGAGAACACGAGTAGTTGACACTACGTTAATTGTTCTTAAAAATGCAATTTGAGATGATAAAAAATGATAAAAGTGCGAGACATAAGGTTGCAAAATCTAAAATTCAAGCGAAAGAAACAAACCATAACAGGTCTGGACTAATCTCTATTCACGCAGCAATGTTCGTTTAAAGTCCATACAAGTCGTGGCGTGGACGCTCATACTTACGCTGTGATAAGCGTTCTGTTTAAGTCATTACAATTCAGATTGTGTTGATAGATATTTACGCAGCGACCAGTGTTCTGTTCAAGTCAATACACAGAGGGCTGTGCACGATTACTCTCTATAGAGCGATCAAAGCTCATCTCAAGTTATTACAGGTGAGGTGTGGCCCATCACTCTTTAAGTAACGATAAATGTTTGGTTAAAATCATTACATGTCGGATTAGGTTTGATATTTATTCGCGCAGCGATCAGTGTTTGATTCAAATCATTGCTTGCGGGTAGCGAGTGAAAACTATCTGAGCAGCGATCACGTGCAGTGATCAGACAAAGTCATCAGAGGTCGGATTGGAGCTGATCATTAATCACGCAGCGATCAGTGTTCAATTCGCATCCTTATATGTCGAGTTGTGGTTGAAAACTATTAACGCAATGACCAGTGTTCAGGTAAAGTCACTAGAGATCGTGTTTAGACAAATTTATTGCCTCACGATTAGTGTTTATATAGCAATCGGATTTCTTGAAGTCATTATTTGTCGGGTTTTGCTTGATTACAATTTACGGAACAATCAGGGTTCGTTTGAGGTCATTACAATTCGATTTGAGGTTGGAAGCTATATAAGCAGCCTTCAGTGTACATTTCAAGACGTTTCATGTCAGGTTGTGGTTGATTAATTTTTGCGTAGCAATCAGTGTTCAGTTCACGTCCTGTGAGGTCCAAGTGTGGCCGGTCACACTTTACGCAGTGATGGGGTTTCGGTTCCACTAATCGAATTTCAGATTTGTTGACTAGCATTTAGGAAGCGGATCAGAGTATGGTTTTAGTCCTTACATGTCGGATTGTGGTTGGACACTAATTACGCAGCAATCAGTGTTCATTTGAAGTCGAAACAAGTCGACATGCTGTAGATCACACTTTATGCAGCAATGGGTGCGCGATTCAGGTCATTCCATGTCAGGTCGTGGATGATTACTTTTTACGGAGCGATCAGTATGGGGTTTTCAAAGGCCGTGCTTTGGTTGACTGATATTTACGCACAAACAGTGATCTGTTCAAATCGCTTCATGTCTGGCTGTAGTTGATAATTATTTAATTGGCGATTTTTGTCTGGCTTAAATCATTACAAGTCGGGTTGCAATTTTTCAGCATTTACGCAATTATCACTGCTTCGTTCAGTTCATCAAAGCAGGAGGTACGGTTGAAAACTATTTAAACGGCGACCAATGTTCAGCTGAAACCGTTTCAGGTCGACTCGTGTTTGATTGCTGTTTAAGCAGCAATCAGTGTTTGGTTCAATTTGTTGCAGGTCGGGTTATGGTTGATTAATAATAACGCAGCGATCAGTATTTGGTTGAGATCTCACAGGTTTAGGTGTGGGTGATTAAAGTGTACCTAAAGATCAATGTCGGGTTAAAGTCATTACAGGTCGGAGGTGGGTTAATAATTATTTCTGCAGCAATCAGTGTTCATTTCACTTCCCTGTAAGTCGGGTTGTGGTCATTTTATATGCAGCAATCAGTATTTTGATCAAGTCTTACAGGTTGGGTTGTGGATGATTATGATTTACGTAGGGATCAGTGCTCGGTTCATGTCATTACAATCAGATTGTGCTTCTTGATTAAAATTTACGAGTGATCGGTGTTCGTTTGCTATCAGGACAGATCGCGATTTGATTGATAATTTTTAAGCAACGATCAGCCTTCGGTTCAAGTAGTTTCGTGTCGGGTTAGTTTGATTATTATTTACGCCATGATCAATCATCGGCTCAATTCAACACATATTGGGTTGTGGTTGAGTACTTTTTATGGAGCGATCAAAGTTGGGATCAAATCATTACAGTCGAGATGTGGCCAATCACTATTTACGTAACGATGAATTTTGATTACTATTTACGCGCCAATCAGTGTCTGGTTCAAAATATTACTTTTCAGGTTGTGGTTGATTTTTTTGAGCGAGCAAAGTAACTGGTAAATCACACTTTACGCAGCGACGAGTTTTTGGTTCAATTCATTAATTTTCAGACAGTGTTGATTATTATTTACGTAACAATCAGTGTACAGCTAGTTCTTACAGATCGGGTTTTGGCTGATTAATAATGAGGCAGCAATCATTGTTTGTTTCGATTCATTGCATTCTCGGTTTGAAGTTCATTATTAGTTACGCAGCAATCAACGTTCGATTCAGGTCATTACATCTCGGGTTGTGGTTGGTTGCCATTTACGGAGCAATTAGTGCTTGGTTCAAGTCATTACTTGTCCATTTGTGGTTGTCCAGCCGATAGGGGCTGGTCACATTTTACGCAGTAACGGATGTTCGGTTGAAGTCAAATCATGTCAGGTTATGGTTGATTACTATTTAAGGAGCAATCAGAGTTTGGTTGAAGTCATTACTTGTTCAGTTGTGGTTGGTCACTATTTACACAGCAATCAGTGCTCGTTTCAAATTCTTACAAGCCGGGTTGTGGTTAAACCTTATCAACGCAGCAATCAGAGTTCAGTTCAAAAAAATACAAGTTAGATTGTTGTTGAATCATGCTTACGACTGATCAATGTTCTTTTGATGTCATTACAGGTCGCGGTGTGATTGAATAATTTTTCAGCAGCGACCAGTGATTGGTTTTAGTCATATCATGTCTGGTTATGCTTGATGACCATCCACGGAGCGGTAAGTGTTCAATCGAAGCCATTTCAAGTGGGAGTACGATTGATTTCTAGTTTTCTAGCTATCAGAATTTGCTAAAAGTCATTATAGGTCTGGTTTTGATTGATCATTTTTCATTCAGCAATCAGGGTTCGAAACAAATCAATAAATGTCGATTTCTATTCGCGAGCGATCAGTTTTCGAATTTCAATAGAAATCAGGCTGAGGTTGATCACTATCTAGGTTGTAGGCATGTGGTCGTTGAGCGATCAGTGTTCGATTGAAGTTAGTGTATGTCGGGCTGTTGTTGCTAGAAAATTACGCTGAAACCAGGGTTCGGTTCTTGTCATTACATGTTGGGCTGTGATTGATCATTTTTTATGAAGCGATCATTGTTTGGTTCAAGTCATCTTATTCCGAGTTCTGAATGATCAAATTTTACATATTAATTAATGTTCGGTTCTCAAATGTCGGAGAAGCTGGTGTTCGGTTGGAATATTTACATTGTGGCTCATATTTTTAGGCTGCAATCAGTGTTTGGTTCGAGTCCTTACATGTCGGGCTGTGAGTGATTAGTTTCTATGGAGCGATCATGGACCGGTTCAAGTCATTACAGGCATGATTGGGGTTGATCAAATTTTACCTATCAATCAGTGTTCGGTTCAATTCCTCAGACGTCGAGTTGTGGTTGAAAACTTAACGGACCAGCCATTGTTTGGTTGGAGTTTTTATATTGCCGATGTGGTTCATTTCTGCTCAGACAGCAATCAGTGTTTGGCTCAAGTCATTACAGAATGAGGCCAGACGTCAATAAAGGTCGCGTTGTGATTTTGTACTTTTCACACGGTATTGAGTGTTCGGTCGTTCAGATCATTGCATGTGAGTTGAGCTTGAAAAATATTTAAGCAGCGACCAGTATTCAGAAATAATTGATTCAAAACGAGGAGGGTATGGTTGATAAGTACTGGCACAGCGGTCAGTCTTCGGTTGAAGTCACTACTTGTCGGGTTGTGATTGAGCACTATTTACAAAGCGAACAGTGTTCGCTGAACGTCATTACAAGTCGTAGTATGGTAGATTAATTTTTACATAGCGAACAGTGTTTGTTTCATTTCAGTTCGGGTCGGGTTATTGTTGATCATCTTTTATGCAACAGTCAGTGTTCGGTTCAAGTCAATTTAGATTGGTTGATTACTCTGTACGAGCGTTCAGTGATCAGTTTTCACTACATATCAAACTAAGGTTGATTGATGTTTCATCTGCGATCAGTGTTTGGATCAAGTTTGTACAGGTGGGTTGGTGATAGAAAATTGTTTACGCAGCGATAAGTAGTCGTTTCAGGCCATTACATGTCAAGTTGTGGTTGATTTTTTTTTCACACAGCAATCAGTGTTCAATTTAAGACCATAAAAGTTGATGTGCGGTCCGTCACACTTTACGCAGCAACGGCTGTTCCGTTGAAATCAAATCATGTCAGTTTTTGGTTGGTTATGGAGCAATCATTGTTTGCTTCTCGTCCTTACAGGTCTGGTTGATTACTATTTACGCGGCAATCAGCGTTCAGTTTAAATCATTACGTTTCGATTTTTGTTGATTACTTTTTTCGAGCAAGTAATGATCTTTTCAAGTTATTGCAGGTCGTAGTGTGGCCAATCACTCTTAGGTTAGGACCAATTTTTGATTAAAGTCATTACAGGTCGGATTAGGGTTGATCAATATTCACCCAGCGAACAGTGTTTGATTAAAATATCGAGTGTTGTTGATTAATCTTTGCGCAGCAAAAACTGATCATTTCATATCCTCACATTTCGGGTTGTGGTTGATAAAATTTTATAGAGTTTTTAACGTTTAACATTTCGGTTGCGATTGATTACTTTTTACATGGTAATCAGTGTTTCATTCAGTTCATTAAGATAGGGGGTATGGTTTTTTTTACAAGCCGATCAATGTTAAATTGATTTCATTTTAGAACCGGTTGCGGATGATTACAGTTTAAACAACTATCAGTTTTCGCTTAAATCATTACAAGTCGGGTTGTGGTTGAATACTATTTACGCAGAGATCAGTAATTGGTTGATGTCATTGAGGTCAGAAAGGTGTTAAGATCTGTTTCTGCACCGATCAGTGTTCGTTTCAAGTCCTTACAAGTCGATTTGTAATTGATCATTATCTACGCAGCTATCAGATTTCAGTATAAGTCATTACGAGTCAGGTTGTGTTTGATTAATGTTTACGAGTTATTAGTGTTCTATTGATGTCAGTAAAGATCGCGGTGTGATTGAATCTTTTTTAAGCTACAATCAGTGTTCGGTTATAGCCATTCCATGTCGGGTTGTGCTTGATTACTTTTTACGGAGCGATCAGTATTGCGTTCTAGTGCTTAAAGGCCGCGTTGTGGTTGATTATGATTTACGCAGCAAACAGTGATCTGTTCAAAACGCTACTTGTCTAGTTTTGGTTGATAATGATTTATATAGCGATTTTTGTCCGGGGTTCAAATCATTGCATGTTGGTTTGCGATTGATCAATTTTTATGCAGTTATCAGTAATTTGTTCGGCTCAATAAAAGAGGAGGTATGTTTGAAAACTATTTAAACAGCGCTCAATGTTCAGTTGATTTCATTTTAGAACCGTTTGGTTGAAATCATTGCAGGTTGGAATCTTGTTTAAAACTATTTCTGGAGCGATCAGAACTTGTTTCAAGTCCTTACAGCATGAGGCGCGGCCGATCACTTTTTACGGAGCAATCAGGGCTCATTTATAGTCGTTATTTGTCGGTTTGTACTTGATTACTGAGCGATTACTGGTCGGTTGTAGTCATTACAGTTTGCTTGAAAAATTGCTTGAACAATTTGCTTGAAAAATAGCTTGAAGTCATTAATGGTTGTGGTGTGGTTGATTACTTTTCACTCAGCGATCAGTTTTGGTTCAAATTTTTGCATACAGGCTGATATTGAAAAACATTTACGCAGCGACCAGTGTTCAGACAAAGTCGATACAGGTCGAGATGTGGTTGATTAGTATTGACACAGCAATCAGTGTTCAGTCGAAGTCATTACTTGTCGGGTTGTGGTTGACTATTAACTACGAAGCGATCAGTGTTCGCTTACCGTCATTATAAGTTTGGTGATAGACTACTGTTTACCCAGATAAGTAGTAGGTTAGTTTCATTACAAGTCTGGTTTCTGTTCAATATTTTGTACGGAGTGATCGGTGTTTGACTGAAGTCATTGCAGGTCGTGGTGTGGTTGATTTTTGTTTGAGCAGCGATCAGTGTTCAGTTCAACTCATTTTATGTCGTTTGATGATTTTTTCATTTTCACTGAGCAATCGGTGTTTGATTCAATCGGTGTTGATTCAAGTAGTTACATCCTGGGTTGTGTTTGATTACTATTTAAGGAGCAACCAGTGTTCTACTGGAGTCCTTGAAGGTCGGATATGGTTGATTACTGTTGACGCAGCGATCAGTGTTTGTTTCGAATGATTACAGAACGAGATGATTCCTATCCCTCTCTAAGCAACTATCAGCGTTATATTTAAAAAAATACAGGTCGGTCTGTATTTTTTTTTTACTTTTTACGAAACGATCTTTTTACGAAGCGATTTTTACGAATTCATTAAAGATTGGTGTTTGATTGATTGCTTTTTACGCACCGATCAGAATTCAGTCCAAAACATTATAAGCCTGGCTGTAGTTGATTAGTTTTTATGCATAGATCAGTGTTCAGTTCAAATTAATGTCAAGTTCGGGTGTGTTTGATAATTTTTTTAACGCAATATTCAGAGTTTAGTTCAAGTCAATACGTCTCGGGTTTTGGTTGTTTACCATTTACGGAGCGATCAGTGATTGGTTCAAGTCATTACATCTCGAGCTGTGGTTCCTTACTTTTTACGCACCAGCCACAGTTCAGTTCAGGTCAATACAGGCCTGACTTTGATCGATTAGTTTTTATGCAGCGATGAGAATTGGGCTGAAATCATTTCAGGTCGAGGTGTGGTTGATAATCAATTACGCAGTGATCAGATTTCTTTCCAAGTCCTTGAAGGTCGAGCTGTTGTTGATCATTGTTCATACAATGGTCCATGTTCGGTTCCAAAAATTAAATGTCGAATTTTGATTGAATACCATTAACGAAATACGCCATTGTTCGATTTTAGTCACATTAGGTCTGAATGTGATTGATAAATTTTGGAGCAGCAATTAATTTTTGTTTCAAGTCACTACAGGTCGGGTTGTGTTTGATTTTTATTTACGCAAAGACCAGTAATTAGTTCAAGTCATTTTATTTCGAACTGTGGTTGATTAGTTCTTACGGAGCGACCAAAGTTCAGTTCAAATCATTACAGGTTGGGCTGTGGTTAATTACTGGTTACCAGCAATCAGTGTTCGTTTCAAGTCATTGCAGGTCGAGATAGGGCGGACTCTTCCAGCAGCGTCCAGTGATTGGTTCTTGTCATTCACTCTAAGACGGGTTGTGGGTGATTACTTTTTACAGAGTGAATAATGATCTATTGAATTCATTAGCGATCACGTTGCGGTTGACTTTCGTTTACGCTCCGATCAATGATCAGTTTAAATCATTTTGTTCGGGTTGAATTTGATTGCAATTTACGGCGTGATCAATGTTCGATTGAAGTCATTACCGTTTATTAAATGGGTGATTTCTATTCACGCAACGATAAGTGTTCGGTTCAACTCATTACAGGTCGAGGTGTGGCCAATCACTCTTCAAGCAGCGATCAGCTTTCGAATCAAGTGATAATATGTCGGGTTGTGGTTGATTACTACTTACGTAGCGATCAGTGTTCGGTTGAAGTCAATGCCGATCGGGGTTTGGCTGTGAATTGTTAAATTTAGTCTCAATTTCCATTTTTCACTTTAAGTCTACTCTATGTTTCAAGTTTTTATTATCTAATGTAGTCTTATTTTCACATAATGTTTTCAAATAATTTTAATCTCCTGTTCAATTTTGTCTCCATTTCTAAAATTGTTGACAGATATTTCAAATAACATAGGAAACCAATAAGATCAATAAGGTAGTTTTGCTTGTAGAACTTTTTTAACTGAGGAAAGTTTTGAAGATTAATCAAACAACTCTCGCCTCTAAAGCTTCTAAACGGAGCTGGCAGAAAAAACATATATATGCGCAAATTCCTTGCAAAAAACGATACATTACTTACATCTTTTCATAGAAAAATCGAACTTAATTTATCCCTCATTGTCCTAATTCAGTAGAGTCAGTATACGATTACAGTTATTCATGGAGAAAAAACTGAATTTTGATACCTTTTTGATAACCAAGTAGCTTGTAAAAGTCAAAACTAGATAGTTTTTATTTCACATAGTTGGTCATGCATTGAGCTCTGATTCTACAAATCTAGCGAGACTGGCTCCTTACAGGGCAAAACTCAAATCTTCTGGCTGAGTTCCAATGCATCTGATATAGTTTTTGCAAAAAAAAAAAGAATTAGTTTCATTTTTTCATTTTTTGAAAATATCCCCTTTCTAATTAGTGAAAATTTACAAAACGGGTAAATCACTTTCATTTAAAGCAGTATCTGGAACAAGTAGCTTGCCTTTATCCAATTTGGAAGCCGAGATCAAAAAATTTAAATTTCACTGGATTTAGTTATCCAAATTGACCAGTTTGGCAATATCAACACAAGGGTAACTTGTTTTATTATTAAACAAAACATGTGCAGATGAAACACTTTTATCAAATCGGAGCTTCCTCAATAAAAAAAACCACGTCAAAAATTGTTAGTTTCCAAAAATTTGAATGTCTTATTGAGGAAAAAACTAAACCGCTCACAAATATTCTTCGAAAGTCGGGACATCGGAAAAAGGCTTGTCTAACATGAAAGGCTTCCCGAACACTTTTTGACCTTAATTATTGGAATTAATTGAAATACTCACTTGGCGCATTGTGGGTTGAATGAATGAACAAGGAGCCAATTATGAAGAGAGTGATTACTGCTAAACTTTTCATCCTTTCTTTCTGGTGAAGTTCCAAGAGATATAAACTGTTCAATTGGTAGTTAAAACTAATTGAAATGGATTATGGCAAGTTAGCCTGAATGAACAGCAGCACAGCCAGCTGGTTAACATGGTAACTTCATTTCTATGGAATTAACCTTTTGGCTGACCCGGTATCCGATCTGAAAAATGGGGCAATAAATGTGGCGGAGCCATGTGATGAGCTTCTAATAAGCATTTAAAATCTTCTGAACTTCTGAAAAGCTTTAAAAAAGCATTTAAAAGAAACAAAAGATTAGTGCTTAGTTAGTCGGCAGAAATGTTGGGATCATAAGTTATCATTGTGATGGGACTTATAAAAAAAAATACCCATAATCTGAATGTTTGCTCATCGTTCCTTTGAATATTTCCCATGTGCAGTTTGGGATGGAGGTGGGGTGGGGGGGGGGGCAGTTGAAGAGAGTCGCAAAACTGATTCTAATCTTTCTCCCCACAACTCACCAGTTTGTATACTTGTTTCTTCTCTAATCCATGCCCAAGCAAAACAGAATAGCCTGATGTAACAATTTAAGAGGCACACAGTTAGGAGCACATAGTTGACCACATCAACTATTGTGGCAAAAAACGGTAACTTTTGAGAACCTTCAAAACTCGACCTGATTTGAGAATCTAATCACGAACAAAAGGGTTTCAAACTTTAGAATTGCACTTATGTATCTTCATTATTGTAGGCAGGGGTGAATTAACAGTGAGTGGACAAACTGTGGTACTATTTAGGCATCCATTTTCGGTCGGCCGATCCTGAAGGTTTTCTAAAGGCGCATTTGACACCAACGGAGGAGCGTTGTTTTGAGGAGCGCAAGGGCATAAACAATTCATTTTTATGATCTAAAACTTCGATAAAATAGCCATAAAAACGTACCTGTTTAAATGGCTCTTTTTATTTTTCCCTTAACCTTGCATGAACATCGATTTTATGGTGTAACTAGTGGTTTAACATGTTAAAGTATGACGACCAAATATGTTTTTCAAGGCTTAATTATTTGAAATGTCAATTTTCATTTCACTCGAATAATGCAAACAGTACTTCGATGTGATAACGTTTTCCAAAATTATTCCAAAACGAATGATTTTGCCTATTTTTTCAAAAACTTTGACTACTTTATTCATAGATGGACATTTTTTTCGCCACTCTTTCGAATTATTGCCACTCTTTCGAATTATTCGCAGACCCGCCTATGTTTGTTTTTCGGAAAAACCATTTGTTTTGCTGAGATTTTTGTGCACTGTTTCTATAACAGCAAAATTTTCACGTGAAGTCATATTTAAAATTTCACGAATTTGGAAAGAAATGCTTGAAAGTGTCAGAATCATAGGCCACGAATTTCAACCATTAAGCTTTTGAGTCAAATTTGCTCATCATATCTGAAAAAACTCAAGATTTTGTGTTAACTTTTTTAAATTTATTACTGCTTCTTGCGTGGCAAATCTCCAACTGCAGTTTACGTGTGAATTCAATGTCATCGAATCAAAAACTTTTCTTGTATGAGAAAATCTTTGGTTACTGTTTTTCAAAGAAAACAAAATTTTTTTAATAGGACCTCAGAAAATTTTGATTTATGGCGGGGGCGCTCAACAGTGCCGAAATACAACTGTGCCAAAACCAAAATTGTATTCAACAGCGCTAAAAATTGATGATATTTGAAAACTGGAAGAAACCGAGAAAACAAATTGACAATTTGCCGAGTTAATTGTTTGTTCAGAAAAACTTATGACTCCACACGGGGAACTTTTGTTTGTTTACCAAGTGACAGCAAGTAAAATGGGAAGTTATTTATTTTCAACTTTCGCCCAATTGAATTGAATAACATGTCTGTGATTTGGGAGGAGTAGAAACAAAATTGAAAAAAAATTGTGGCACTGTTAAACAATATTATGTTTTTTGGCACTATTGCACTTCCGCACTGTTGTACTGCAACTTTTTAGTTGATGAAAACAAGGCTATTCTTACAAGTTACATAATAGAAGATTTCATTTAAACTTTTGCACCTACTGAGTGAGTTTAGGTCCGGGTCGCCTTCTCATAGAGTCATTTTGGATAAAAGAGACCGTCTGTTCGTCACGCTATCTTATTTTTGGCCCAATAGATTTCTTAGTCTAAAATCGACCTTAATCTTAGACTCTTATTTTTTAGTCTCAGTAGATCCATTATTTACTGGAACTTTTGCGAGGTTAGAGGAGAGGAGGAGCAACGGCTTTCTAAGTTAAGTTATTAATACTTTCAGCTCTGAAATACTTCTTAAATTTTAGTACTGGATCATGATTGGTGAGTTCTAGGCTTTTTACAGTGATAATTATCAAGAGATACAATTGGAAAATATATAAAATTGAACTGGTTCCACCCATCCGGATTATAGGAATTTTTCTAAATCAAAGTTCTATAGTGAAGAATGGATTGAGTGTTTTCTAAATTTTTTGAGAAGATTCCTTGAGAAGAGTGGCAGTTGCTAGTGTCAGTGAAATACGAGTTGTTCAGAGAAAAAATACTGAGTGAAGCGCCAAGTGACTAGGATCCGTATTTTGAGTTCAAGTTTGTCATTGTCCTAGTTCAATGAAAACCTTTGAGGCAACATTGGCCCCTACTTTATATCCTGCAAGTGTTCTGACTGCTGCAATCAAAACCAGCATATAAGCAATTCTAGAGTCGTAATTTCGTTTAGTTTCATCTCCCTTTTGCTGCCCATTTCTTCTGCTCAGTGAAATCTTTACATTACAGGTATTTGCACCTCGAAGTTTTACTTAGTTTTACTTAGAAAACTTAGTTACAGTTTTACTTATGATCTTTTTCAGTTATTTTTGGAAAAAGGTTTTGATTAGTTCAATTATTTGAATGTGTTGATCACTACAGCTACTCTTAAGAAAGTTTTTGAGACGGGGTTCCAAGTATATGCTGAGCACATGTTCTTCAAACGTCTGGTTGGTTGGGTGAGTAGAATATAAATTGGATCGTTTCTTTGATAGAATCTTCAAGAGCGTGTAATTTTCTGTTTTGTTTTTGTCAAAAATTTTCCCTGTTGTTCTTTCGTTGTGTCCTTTGCCCTAAAAGAGTTTGTTTTTTAGTAATGTTGTCTTGCAGTTCATAGAGTTTCCTGTGGTCTTAATAAAAAGTTTGATTTGAGTTTTAAAAGAATATTTCATCCACTTTAATCTATTTTGAGGATCGTGGGGTTTTCCTGTACATGTTAATAGTGCAAAAGTTTTAGTAAGCTGCGTTGGTTAATTAAGCTTCATTTAATTGCTTCTTCCAACCGTGTTTAGGGAAAAACTGAAACGTGTAAAAGCTAGTTAAAATTGTTATCAGTTAGTTTTTCAAACTAGAAAATGATGTTTTCAAAAGAGTGTAATGGATTGCGTGAAATTAGCGCGAGTGAAGAAAGCGGATTGAGGAGTTTACAAATTGAAGCACACATGAAAAAGGCTAGCTGTTATTTTGAATTTTTTCCTCATTTATTAATTTTTTGCTTTGGTTGAAAATTTTGCTACATAACAGTGACTTATTTATTTATTTACTGCTATTGAAAAAAAATGTGATAATTGAGAATTTACTGCAAACGGTTAGCTCTTAAAAACTTTGAAAACTAATTTAACATTTTTTTGTTTTGATGATTCTTAAAAATTGTTGGTGAAATCAAAAAGAAGTTGATGAGACACACAAATACAAAATGGTCGCAGATAACTCAAAATTAATTAGCAAGATCTAATTTTATACTAACTCGCGGTCGGGGTCAGAGAAAAATCCATTGAGGAATTTAGTTCAAGAAAACGTAATTGCGTTAACAGCTTTGCGACCATAAAAAGTAATTTTTTAGATCGTAAAATTGACCAAAGAAGCTAGAGTGCTCTATTGGTTTTTTTTTTCTTCGGGGGTTACTGTAATTTCTTGATGAGTGTTTTGGATGAAATATTAAATTTTGTTGTTAAATTTTATTCCCGGAATGTTTTATAAAAGTGGTATCTCAACAGGCTGAATATATTTATGCAGGATTGTAATTGGACGGGCGGGATTGTTCAGTTTGTAAAACTTTAGTAGGGTCAAAGTATTACATCTGGTGGACTGGGTCGTAGTTACATAGGATGCCGTGAAGGCTAGTTGTTTTATTACAAAATTTGAAATAAAAAAATCGGGTGATGGTGATTTGGAATTAATAAAAATATATCAGCGTTGAGGATTTCTTAAAAGAGAGTTTTGTAAAAAGTGTCTTCGCTTAAAACTTTACTAAGTGTGTTTGTGAGTTAGTTTTTGTTTTTAGCGTAACTTAAAACGAGCAGTTACAGTCGCGTTCTTTTGGGCAAAGAAGTGAAAGCAAAAAAGTTGATAATTGTCAAACTTAGCAAAAAAAAATTCATGTGCTTCAGTGTTTTAAACTGCATGTGCAAGGACGTGATCAAACTTTTCATTGAGGCTGTGTAAATCAAAAACAAACTGAGTTTTGATTTAAAATATTTCTCGGTTAGTTGTGAGTTTAATGCAATGTCTGTGACGTAAGGTGAGTCTTCCATACAGCGGATGACAGTGTGGTCGTAGTATGCAATCGAGAACAGGTTAGATTTTTGTGCAAAAAACGCTTAAGAACAAGCGATAGTCCAACGTTAGTGAAGTCTTTTAGCTGTATGGCGTTAGTTAGTTGATGTAGTGCGGTTACGTAAGGTTCGCCATTTTCATTCTTTCGAACTGGTAGTTTCAAGGGGTTAATAAAGTGGTAGACGCACAACCAGGGAAAAATGGGATTTGACGAGTGCTCATCTTCATTGGAGTCGCCTTGACCAGGGGTTCATGATTATAATAACAGCATTCACGGAAGAATGGAAGAACTTCAAGTAGGAATTCAGGGATTTTAGTGAGTCTAAGATGGATTTTGCATGAGGTTGTTTTTGAATCATGAGGATACTTTGCGCACCGGAGTAATACGGATGGATGATGTTAATGTTGCTGACGGTGAGGTTGAATGTGTTAGTTGATGTGTTAGATTGTAAGTGGTCGATTGGGGTTATGAATTTGTTGTTGATGATGTTTTTGTTGTTGATGAGTGATAGCATCTGGGTCATGTTCTAATTGATCATCGGTGATGGGGCTTGGGTTGTCGGGGAGAGTGCTAGAAATAAGGTTAAGGTTTGGAGTAGCGTCAGTATAGGAGCAACCGGAATATGAAAGATTTATTACGGGAACTGGGGGAGTTATTGGAGTAAAAGGTTGTTGTGTGAAATTAGTAATGGGACTCGGTTCAGAGTCAAGAAAATCATCAGGAGTGTCGATGGTGGGGTTAGTTAAATAGTTGTGTGTATCAAAAACTGTTTAGATAGAATCATCGGAGTGCATGTGGGATGATATGGGTGAGAAGTTTGAAAAACTGGGACTGACTATCGACATGGGAGAAGAAGTGAAGTCCGAGTTGGAAATGACAGTGTTGTCGTTGCAGATTAGAGGGATACGAGAGACACAGAGAGGAAGAGGTAGAGCGATGGTGAGATCCAAATTGGCGGCTAACCGTTAGCTTAAACCAAAGTTGATTTGAGAACAAAAACTGACTGTTTGAGGTTGTTCTATTATTTGCTATGGGACTCGGTTTAGAGTTTCGTCAAAATTTGTTTCGTCAAAATTTTTCGTGGCTGTTAAGCAACATTGGGCTTCGTTGTATTTTGTAGTTTTGATGGATTCGTGTTGGTAATGAAAATTTCCTCCTATATTTTGTGTTTGGAACTGTTTGTAATTAATTATGATTTGATAAATTGTGTAAATATGTGGCGGTGCTGTCGATGTACTACGAGAGTTGTTTTGTGGAAATCGTATGTTTTTGATTCTGTTAATATTTTCTCACTGTATTCGTTGACTTGTGCGTCTAGTAATTTTTGATTGATTGATTAAGAGAAAAATCTCCCAAAAATTCTGCAAATAGTAATCTTGCTACGCTGGCTTGTCTGTTGACTTGTATATGGATTGCACTTGCTATATGTTTCTTTAGGCAGTAAAAAAATCTTATAAAGTTAAACATTGCATATAAGATAATCAATTTTTCTAGGATGTAATAAAGCAATCCTAAAAAGGCAAATCATTCGTTTTTGACGTGTAGAAAACTAAAGATGTTTTTCACCTACGAGTTTTACTAAAAATTTCGCTGTTAAATCTGTCCATTCGTTACAAAAAATGGTAAACAGACAAAAAAAGCTATGAGAAACATATTTTTTGTCTTATTTTACCCATAATAAATCCCATCATAACACCATAACAATGATTATTATGTAAAGTGGGGAAAAGTAAGAGCCTTGTTTTCTTAAATAAATGCCTGCAGCGCAAAAAAAAACAATTCCAGAACACATTTTCGCAAGGTTACGGAAGAGCTTGAGGCTTGTTTTCCTTTTCTCCAATCTGACAAAAAAAATTACCGCTGACATTATCAAATTGTTATAGAAATTAGCTGATTAAGTTACGAAAATTTATTTAGTTTTTATATTTTACTTTGTAAACCCTTCGTTACACCATAAAAATTATTCTTAGGTGAGTTGGGGGAGTAATAGGAGCCCTGTTTCTTTTTCATTGATTGCCTGCAGCGCATAAAATTTTTTATAGAACCCATTTTCGTAGGATTGTGGAAGAACTCGATGCTCGTTTTTTTTATCTCTGCTAAATTTATTCCTTCGACAATAAGGACGGTCGGAAAAAATTCAAAAATAACGTTTGAATTCAGAGTTTACAGAATAATTGGAATAATTTAATTTAAAAAATGTTCAAATTGAGTAATTTTTCCCCAAAAACTCGAACAATTATTTTTCGTTTACAAGCTTTCACGACATTTTAGCAACTGCAGAATATGGGCATTTGAACAACCATCTTTAATTTGAACATTTTTGTGAACAATTCAGTATATCATAACTTATTGCAATTCGTTGAGGCTGAACAGAAAAAAATTTCATCAAATACAGCCAATAAACAAATTTAAGCAAAAACCGAAACAAGAGTTATTTTAGTTCAAGTTTTAGTTCCTAAGGTTAAAAGGTTTTCTTAGTTTTAAGTAACTTTTTTACTAAAAACTGACCCAAAAAGTTCTATATGAAATGACTACATTATAAAACAGACGCATAGTTAGCCGCACTAACATCCTCCGCCCCCAAAGGAGCGAGAACGGGTGCGAGTTTCACAACCGGACGGGTGTACGCGCCGGTTGGCGATCTATTTACGGTGGATCGCGCTATGTCGTCGTTACCGTAGCTCAATAACTTGACTCGCGCTAACGGGTAATGGCCTCTTGGACTATTGTGCTCAATCAACCAAACGAAATCTCCAGTTTTCAAGTGTGAATCTGGAGATAAAAACAATTTCATTTGTTTGTTAAGCATTGGTACGTACTTACGAAGCCAGCGAGTCCAGATGGCATCTGCATAGGATTGCGCTCGGTTGTAGCGCTCTCGATGATTGAAGTTTTGCTCGAAATCTAGTGGCGGAAAGTTAATTGCGCGGTGTCCAAGTAGGAAATGATTCGGCGTTAACGTTTCGAGATCATTCGGATTGGAGGATACGGGTGTGAGCTGACAGTTTTTCAGAGAATGCTCAACTAAACAAAACGTGGTTATGAGTACTTCCTCAGTGAGTTTTCTTGTTCCCATAAAATCATAAAAAACTCTTTTGGTGCTCCGTACGAGCCTTTCCCACACACCTCCATGATGAGGAGCACTGGGTGGATTGACTTTCCAGGCTAGCCCTTTGTGAGCAAGCAGAACAGGTGCATGGAGATTCCATTTTTGATGCACGAAATCAGCTCTTTGGCCGAGCCAACGAAATTCGTGCCATTGTCCGACCAGATGACGGAAGGCGTTCCCCGCCGAGCAATGAAGCGTTTTATTCCCATTACACAGGAACTTGCATCCATTGACGGAACAACCTCTAGATTAACGGCACGTGTCGTCATGCACGTGAATAAGAAGCCCCAGCGTTTCTCTGAGCTTAGTCGAATCGTTACGTGGAACGGGCCGAAGTAATCAACTCCGCAGTTTGCGAATGGCGGTTGTCGGTAACCCAGTCGCTCGAGCGGAAGGTCGGCCATCATTGGCGTAATTACCTTAGCATTTCGTTTTCGGCATAACACGCAATGGTGTTCTATTGAACGGAGGGCAGTACGGAGCCCCAATACAACGTACTCTAATTGTATAACAGCACGCAGCAAATCAACACTTTGGTGATGGTTCTTTTAGTGAATGAAAGTTAAAAGCATCATCACAAGTAAATGTCGGCTATCTAAAATGATAGGATGCTTAAAATTAAATTCAACATCAGCGAGACGGCGAATACGGCCAGTGGAACGGTCTAGATCACCGGGACCGGTGAACGGCGAAAAAGAAGCTATTCGGCTAGACTTCTTAAGGGACTGTTTTTTGTGAAGTGCGTTGACTTCGACGCAAAACGACTCCGACTGCGGCAGAACCAATAGATTTTGCTTAGCTAATTCTAATTCGGATGGTTTGGTAATCAAACGAGAGTTGAGATTTTGATAACATCAGCTTGAATGCGGCAATTTTTTGGAGTTTCGGAAAAGAACTAACAGTTTTCCAGACAAAAACTGGATCGGTGGTTTTCGATGTGCAAGTAAAAATTGCTCCTTTTTCAATACTTTCAATCAAATTATATGCAGGTCTTTTGAGTCGAATGCTGGTGAAAACGTCTGAGTGAGGTTTAAAAGGCCAGTCTTTGGTTTTCAAGACAATGGACCTTTCACCCAACCGCTTTCTTTCAGAGCGTTAGCAGTTATTCCGCGAGTGCCGTTATCTTCTGGATTGTCGCCACTGGACACATGGAACGACTCATCAATTGTGTTGGATTCGAGATTTTCGGAGACCCGATTAGCCAAAAAGACTGGCAACTTGCTGATAGAGCTCAACCACTGCAGTACAGTAGCGCTATCTGTCCACATGTATGATTTTTCGATTTTTTTGTTAAATAATTCTTGATTTCAAGCCTCAGACGAATCGCCAGTAACGCTGCTTGCAATTCAAGCTTATGGATTGCAAGAGTTTTCATCGGTGCTACTCTGGCTTTTCCTAAAACAAAGCAATTTTGGCTTCAATTGTGACGACGGAGCGACCGCAACCGAGCAAAATACGCAACCGAGCAAAATACGTCTTGAGAGCTGTCACCAATTATATGCAGCTCTACTTGGTCAACCGGGATGTCGAAGAAACAGCGAGAAGTTTTGAGTCGACCAAGTGTTGGTAAAAGAGTATGCCACTCTATGAACTTTTTTTGATTTTCGGAGCGACCGCAACCGAGCAAAATACGCAACCGAGCAAAATACGTCTTGAGAACTGTCACCAATTATATGCAGCTCTACTTGGTCAACCGGGATGTCGAAGAAACAGCGAGAAGTTTTTAGTCGACCAAGTGTTGGTAAAAGAGTATGCCTTTCTATGAACTTTTCTTGAATTTCACCTGACAATGTTTCATCCCACTGTTGACCCGAGATACGCCAAATATCCTTCCGTAAAAGCCGGACGCGAACAGTGTACCGTGCGACTAAACCGATTCGGTCGAAAACCGATGAGACGTAACTTAATACGATGCGCTGCGTAATCGGTTTTGTTAATTCTTTGTTCACGCCACGACCAACGTTTAAGGTATCATTTTTATTATCCCACTTTAAACCTAATACGTGCGTTGCGGTGTCGTTTAGGTTTATTTCTTTTACAGAATCAATCTTGCTGTTCTCTGGATTTATCTGTTCTGCTAAATCTGGGACATTGCTGACAAACTTGGTTTGGTTAATTTAAAACCTCCTAGACTCAACAATTTTACAAGTTCTTTGCTCAGGTTTAGCTCTTCGTTCGAATCAGCAACAGAACCTAAGAAATCATCCATATAAAGTTCCATGTTTCAAAATCATCCGTAGGACAGCAGAAGAAGCAGCTGGAAACTTGGCATAATTATCCCTCACGGTTTGTTGGAGCGCAAAATTTGCACAAGAGAGGGGAGTCACGAGCACCGAAGATGCGACGTGTGTTTTGAAAAACGTTTACATCACTTGTGGGGTCCTTCTGCCACAAGAAAAGCAATGACGGCTGGTCAGCTGGAATGACTCCTACTTGAGGGAATATTCCTTCAATGTCTGCTGATACTGCAAACTTATGTTGTCTGAACCGGAAGAGTACTCTCAACAAGTTCTGCAAAACATCGGGCCCTACCAAAAGTGACTGGTTCAAGGATACACCATGAAGATTCGGAGCACCGTTTAAAATTTGCCTCACCTTTCCAGGTTTATTCGGGATATCCACTGGATGGTGGGGTAAATACCAATTGCGGTCGGTGAGCGTGTTGAACTCATTGTATTCAATAGGAACCATATATCCCATTTCCAAATCGTCCTGAATAGTTTTACCATAAATTTTTTTCAGGTCAGGACCTTTTCGAGCCGCTTTTCTAAAGACTTAAGCTGGGTAAACGCGGAGTAGTTAATGTTTGGCAACTTGATATCCTTATCGATCCAAAGCATACCAACGGAGTATCGATTTCCGTCATGCGAAATAGTCGATTTAAGCGTTTTTAGAGCTTGCTTGTCTGATGCTGAACGCGGATCGGGTGATTTATATGCACCGTAGGACTCAAGTTCATACCAACTTTGACTTGCTCTGTAAGAGAATTGTCTTCAACACTACACTTGAAACAGTGAAATGGCAAACCTAAAGATAATGGTAGAGGACCACTGATGACCTAACCGATTGGTAAGCGTACCGCAAACGGAAATTTTTGCCGCGAATTTCTAATGGTCGGATGGCGTGAAAACAGTCTTGGCCCATGATCAATTCAACGTCAGAGTATTGGTACGTCAATGAAGGCACTGGAGTCAAATGAGGATAAAAAATTTTTAAGTTCACTGACATTCATGGTATCAGACCTTAAATTTATATCTGTCTTCACAAAAGGTCGAGCGTGGAAATTGTATGAACTGGATTCATTAATACAAGAAATTACTATTTCTACTTGTTCCGTCTTGAAAACTTGTGGTGAATTTATTCCACTGACAGTGACGTTCAACTTTTCACAGGACAATTTAAGTTTTTCAGCAAGTTGAGCGGAAACCCAAGAGTGACTGCAAGCCGAATCATAAAGAACAAGAGTATTAGGGCTGGATGTGTTGGTGGACAGTTTCGATTCAACGAGTTGAAGCAGACCTTTAACACGAAGAACGGATGTGGCGCAAGTACCTTTAAATTTTTCTAATTCCAGACTAGCGGAATGCGAAGAGGTTTTTCCTTCAGCTGGTGACTTTGTTGAGTCTCTTGCGGGGTATATTTTTTCGGCTCCGTGAAGGAGCGCATTGTGAGTGCTGTTGCAATCAGGCTTGTTGCAATTTCTAGATTTTTGGCATTTCCGAAAATATGGTCTGATTGCAGACGGAAAAAACACAACTTCTGCTCGGCAGCAAAAATTGATCTTCGAGTAGGAGTTTTCTCTTTGTAGACGCTACAGGACCAAATGGCATGTTTGCCTTTGCAAACAACACAGGGCGGATACTATTGATTGGGCTTTTTGTCAGATATTTTTGAATAAGACGACAAAATTTTTGTAAATGTTTTAGAGGGGCCAGCGTCGGCCTAATTTTCCTGATTTCGATTCTTGGGAGCGTTAGCGCGCATTCGCTCACGCACCTCGGCCTTTTCTGCCAGCCAGTCATTGGAATGGAGCAAAGATGGCTGGTAAAGTCTCCTTTTCACTGTGTGAAGAGCCCATGATTCCTTCATGTTGGGTGGCAGTTAACCTAATGCTTGGTTCAACAAAGCAACACCTTCCAAGTCCTTTGTATAGGAGTTTGACTTAAGCACACCAACAAAACTTGAGATGGTAGAAGCAAAACTTATAATGCTGTCGTAATTGTGCATCTTCAAGGGTTGCAAACAACTTAGTTTGTCAAGATAAACATTAGATATCGTTTGTGGCTGTCCAAATTTCCGAATAAGAGTGTTCAAGGCATCTTTATACATAGCACCGGATTACGCAAATTCAGCGATGGCATTTTTTGCTTTCCCAGTTACAAGAGTTTTCAAGTATGTCAACTTGACATCATCACTCAAACGGGTGGAGTCGTCAGCGATCACAAACTGGCCGAACCCTTCATGCCACTGTAAAGGATCACCGTTGTATTGAGACCATTTTCATTCTGGTAGCGGATCTTTACGGTTCATGATAATAATCTCAGCGAGGTCTTCGATAGTTAGAGATTTTTGTTCCTTAATTGGCGTGCAGGGCGGCTTGTTTCGATCAACGTGATTGTTGTCATCAACTTTACAATAATAAGGGGATCTGGAAATTGATACTCAGACTCCGGCTGGTAGAAGACGGTTCCACCACTGGTTAAAGGAAAGTTCAAATTCGTGTAATCGAAAGTCGTATCTGGCACGTTTCTAACTTTGACTTTAGACGACGGTAAAGCTAAAGTTTAACTCTGGCTAGTGTAACATTCGCCCGGAAGATACATATCGACGGAAAATAAAGCTAGGTCCTAAGACGACTGCATAACGTCTAAACAGAGCTTTACATGCTTTTCACCGTCTCTACCAAGCCAGTACTTTTGATGGTCTTTCTAACATCGGGTCGACAAAACTTTACTGCTTTCAGCTTCGGTCAAAACACTCAGATTAACTTAATTACATGCTGAAATAGTGAGCTCATGGCTGGGTCTCAGTATCCCCAGACCACGAGGTCACTCCTAAAATCAGGGCTACTACTATTTATTGAATTATTGTTGTTTTTGTTCAGTAGATAAAAATAATTATCTCCATCGAAGGTGGATCAACCCTTTCCCCCATCTCCTAGCTTCTCATCTTAGCAGAATGAATTCAGATGTTAATTAAATTCAATTCAGGGCATAATAGGGAAGCTAAAAATTTATGTAAAATAGTTTCAGTCCAAATCCCGAGACCCCTCCGGATTCTCGAATCCGGGGAAATAAGACCTGTACTTTCCTTCCGGAAGGCTGTCTTCTACCCTTCACCGTTGTTCGCAACGGCCTTGCAACTATTGTAGCGACACAATAGTTGCAACTCGGAACGGTCTCTGCTACTTCTGCAATCTGTTGTTGTTTTTCAATCACAATTCCCGTTGTTATCGCTATCGCAACTAATGTTGTTGTGTGTCTACTTCGGTTTTTCTCCAAAATGGCTAATTTTGACGTTTCTTAGAATTATTACGTCATCAATTCGAAATTTTAAAATTTTGGAATTTCCAAATCCTTCAGCCTTCCCGATTTGTCCAATCGTTCGAATAACGCTTCTATTCCTTCAAAATCGCCAATTCGGAAGGTTCGCTGCTAAAACCCGAAATTGCTGCGTTTGCATTTTGGTGCATTCTGGTCGAATGTCACATACTCCCCGGACAGTCCGGTCAATGTCCTCATTGAATCTCGCAAGGTTCGTAAAATAGGTACAGTGTCATCGAACAGAATTTACAAAATGCACAAAATTACTATTATCCGCGTCATATCAACTCACTGCAGAATATAAATGGCATCATACTACATCACTATAGCCTTCAAATTCTTTAATTAATCCGCACATTGAGGATATGACCTAAGATAAAAAACATCTTTTCTGACTTCCAATGTCAATGTCCTGATTAAAAACTTCTTCTCCTAGATTTTTAAAAGATGTTGGTTTGCAGGACAGTCCTGCCAACCAGCAAGCTAAAATTATCCTACTACGCTGCTCCCCATCGGAAATCTTGCTTGTTATCGTCCTGAATATTAAAACTAAGAAACTCTGTGGTTAGAAAGAACAATGAAACAATCTCACTCTTCGAGAGATTACCCAAGCCCTTCATATCACCACAAAGTGATCAGTTCTCCTAGTTGATTAAAAAAAGTCATGCAGGCTGGAATAATTAAATATTTCTAAATGAATAGTAAGTAAGTGTCTCTAAAGCCACTAACTAAAAACAAAATGAAAATTTATAAATGCAACAAATTCTTTAATGTTCAAAGATCAACTAAATGTTTCAGTTTTCAATTACAACTTGGTTGCTTAGTTTCTCACTTGAGTAAAACAACTCTGAGTTTCAATTTCTTCTTCTTCGTCACTCCTTTGTTTTCTTCTTTTTTCGTCGTTTAGAAGTTCTAAAACTTCTAAATTCTTCTAAATTTCTTTCTTTTTGCCTCTTGTTCTTTCGACAGTTTGTCAATGTTCCATCTCTTCCTCCTGTGACACTGACTCTGCACTCTCAGTTTCTGTGTCTTGCAACACATCGTTAGCTATTCTGACGCTGTTGGAAGCAGTCCTCCAACACTTCTGCTCTTCTACCCTCTGTTTGCAACAAGGTAGGGGATCCACGTTAAATTTTCTGTTTCGGCAGAAGCTGTTGTGGAGACACAAAGTCACGTTTCTCTCCAAATCTTCCTTCAACATCTCTTCCTTCTCCTTTCCACTACGTTCACTCGTCCTGGAAATTCTCTTTACAGCGGTGGTCACTGCATTCCAATGAGTCACGAAAGCTCGCTTGAAAGCTCCTGCTCCAATGTCCAGCTGATATTCACTGTACACTCTGCCGTGCTTCGACATATGCTTCTTAGCATATTCATACAACCACGCAGTCATGTTAGCTCTGAACCATGGCATCAATCGTCTTCTTGCCCATATCTTCTTCACTTCCATCGGACTGTTTAGAATCTTGCACATTGTCTCAAAAAGATCTAAATCTTTCAGACAATCCAATTTCCGCAACTGTTCTCTCGTTGGCGCTTCCTGTCTATTGTTCTCTCTTACATGAGCTTCCAGCCATCGTATCGCCATCATAACTCCCACTATCACTATTGTTATGGGCTGTGATGAGTCTGGTAAACCCATGGAGAGCAGCTCTCCAGAGTCCCAGATCAACACCAAATTACTACGCTTGGGATACCACCAGGTCTGCAGCAGGCAGTGGCAGGGAAACTCGTCATGTGTCAACATGATGCTCCTCCAATTGCGTTTTCCCGAAACTTCCAGTAATGGTTCCACTTCCATCATCACTCGGTGGACTTCATCATTCTCATCTACTGCATTGTAATCTGTGACAGTTGATCCTCTCTGTTTCTGTCTCTCAAAGTCACTGAAGTTCCCACTCACGTATCCCATGAACTTCCTTCCCAATATCAATTCCAACTCCTCCTTTGTTCTCTCTTGAACTGCTGAGAACATCTTACATAGCAACTCGTAAGATTTTTCGTACATTCTCGTTAATCTCACACACTTTGGCTCTGAGAAGGCTTGATCCACGATCGTTCTCGTACTCTTCACATCCACAGCTATGAAATGCACCGGGTATCTGCTCTTGCACATTGGAGCCAATGTCGAACCCACCAAATATCGTGCTCCTGATGGTCTACAATAAGCCTCACTGTGTCTGATGTTCATTTCCGCCTCGATCATTTCCCTCCATTTTCCTATGTGTTTCTGCTCGGTTTGCAGAACTCCTGGGAATACTTCTACACTGATGGCTGTGACCATCTCATGTTTCTGTTCTAGATTCAATAGTGACTCTAAAGAACCAAACATGCTGTAGAATCCTAGTGCAGTCACTAGATTCACCTCGGTTCCTCCATGGCAATCTGCGATCAGTCCGTTTCCGTCTTTGCTTTCATCACGACATTCCCAAACAATATCGTCAATTGCTTGTGTTGTCTCTCTAGGGTTTTCACACAATCCAGACCTCCACAAACGTGACCTTCCAGTCCACAGACTTCCGCCAGACAGCTACCAGGTTTGACCCAGTCTTCTGGTCCCCAGCCAGGCAACTCCATTTTATCTTCCCCGTTGCTCCTAGAGGCTGTTATCATCACATTATATATGATGTTCAGGTCACGCAGGTTACAGTCTGCATTCAGCTCCCTCTGCACGTCTTGTGTCGCCCGTAATATCGAGTCAGCTTTGGGACTAGGACACCATGATGGCCTCATCAATTCCCACATTACCATCAAGCTCGTTCTCAGTAATTCATCTGAGAATCCCGACCCAAACTCCACTCTTTTGTCGGATTTTGGTACGGAAGGTGCAGTCACCTCTTCTTCCAAGACCAATCCCAATCTGATCTGAGGATTGGTAGCGCTCTTAATCGTTACAATTCTCGACGTCCAGAATCTTAGCAACACTGCCTGCTCATAATCGAAGAAGCAATCGCGTGTGTCTTCACTCAGGAAAGGGTTGTACGCTATCCCTATGATTCCGGATACGTAGCGGTACGACTTCTTCTTGATCGGTCCACAGTACTCACTGGATTTCGGCAGTGCCCCCATAGATTTTTTAATGAGTCTCAGCTCCTTGTTTGAAAATCTCCTGATTTCGTCTATCTTTCTCATGGGCTCTAACTCCTTGGGTTCTTTCATATTCACCCTCATCGGTTTGTTTTGCTGCATATCCAGCAGTGCTAGCAAGAGTAAGGCTTTCGCTCGCTCATCGCCCTCCCTCAGCATCTTGACACAGGTGTTCAATGCAGGTACTGAAATCTGCTCTATCATGAATCGAATGAAACAGAGAGCGTATCTCCGCTTCGCACACGCTACTGCTACTCCCTCTTGGATTATCAGATGCCTCAGGTTCGTCATAAGGAAAACCTTCTCTTCTTTTGACCTCTTCCTTTCTTCTGAATCATATTCTTCGCGAGTCAGTCCCATCATGCACCAGGCAAACATCAGTTGTAACTCGGTTCTCACGTAAGGTACAGCCATGAGAGCGTGTATTCTTGGCGCAGTCCTCATCTCTTCTTCGAAGTACCGTAACACCACTGCTTTCCATGGAAGGCTCACCAACTGCTCCATCGTTTCTGCCTGTATCTCAGACGACGCTAGAGTCCCGTACGCCTTCTGCTTGAGGATGGTGCCTCGCAACATCGTCTCCAGATAACCTTCCATGGCCTTTTCGTCTTCCAGGGCCATCACATACCCTCTAGCCGAGTTTCGGTATTCTAACATCTCCATGTATCTACCGGCTGGTTCATCTATTGACACAGTCTCCGACACTGTTAGTCGGTTATATTCTACTGGTACTAGTTGTCCTGCGACACTTCCCTTTCCGCGATTCATGGGAGATGGCTTAAAGTCTTTCATTGTGCTCTCTCCACATTAGCTGAGTATTTCCAATTCTAAGTTTGCTCCAGTCAGAGTGCGGTCACTCCTTTTGGATTTGTAACCTGTCGACTTTATCCCTGCCATGAGAATGGGTGGCACCATCGCTACATCGGTCAACATTCTGTTCGTGCCAGGTAATTGATAATCACCTTGTCCCAAATCTATGGCCTCTTCGACTCGTTTTCGTTTCGCTGAATTGACGACTTTTATCGATATCTCCGAATCCACCTTCGTCTTTCCTACTCTCCTCGGCATCACTCTTCTGCCTAACTTCATTTTCATTTCGTTGATCTTATCAATCACCAATTTCGACCGCATCGTTCCTTTCCTGGTTCTTGACAGATACACCACCTCTCCTTTATCGTGCTGCGACCTGTTTTCACAATGGACTGGGTTCCATAGCTCTGAACCACTGTCCAGACTTCTTCCATGAACGCCACTCTGTCCAATCTCCATCCCGTCCTATTCTCATGGTCACGGTGATGTATTTCCCACTATTCTTCGGGCAACGTTCCCAAGAAAGGTACTCTGGCTGAGCCCTCTATTCTTCTTCTTCTAGGTGATTCCATGAGGATTCTTGGTTCGTTATTTCTTGAATTGCCAGGAGAGCTGCTCTCCGGCAAATTCCGTTTCATTTCTGTAAAGGCTGTCGGAGGTTCCAGTGTCGAAATGCTTTCATCCGCTGGCTCAGTCGTCTCCAACGTATCCGCGTTGTTCTCAAGATCACTAAAGATATTGAAATCCAGGCTGGATACTCCTCCTGTCGATGCCCTGTCGTCTTCCCCACCAGCTTGACTTGCATCTTGTTGCATGGGTTCTTCCGCTTGACGGCTTCCTCCCCGTCCATCATCTCCTTCTGACATGTCCTTCTTTGAGCTCGAGGGTCCTTGCTTCTCATTGTCGGTTCCTTCCGGAAATTTCGATATGATCAGTGTGCCTGCTGATCGATCTTCCTCCTCTCCATGGACCACTTTGATTTCCTCGCAGCCGAAGGGTGCTAGGAAGGTTCTCGCCTGCAGTGTTCCTCCTACTTTCAATTCCGGTTTAACACTAGTCAGGATCAAGGAGGCCTCAGGCAGTTCGGTCCTGCCTATCATCTTCATAGGCGCTAAGCCCAATCCCGCCCATTCCTCGTCAAATCTTCCAGGCTTGTGAATCGCGGCATTGCTTATTCGCCTTCTCGTCGCTTGATTCGTATAGGCAAATCGTGTGTACTGTAAGGTAAAGTATGGATCCATTGTCCCCTCGAAATTCCCTATTCTCCTTTCATTGGTTTCAAATGCTCTCAACCTAGGAGTTTGTACTACGGAGACTGCTCCGAGCAACATCCTTCTTATCAGAGGGAATTCAGGGATTTCTTCCGGCAGCTTCTCGTAATCACCCCAATCCTTCGTCTCTTCTCTCACCTTGTGATATGCTGCAACGAGACGAGGTACTCTGGTTATTTCACCATTCGTTTTATCATAGGGTCTCAGATTCCAAAGCTTCGGAAACACCTCGATGTGTCCTCTTTCTACTTCTCCCATGCGATCACGGAAGTGATCGTCAAAGTTGATGACTGTCATCTCTGGCTCTGCTGTTTTCGCAAATAACAGATCTTCACTCATGAGCTCCCGCAATGTATGCAGCTCACACCAGTTCGGTACACTACCGTCCACTGCTGATATGAGGTTCAGGTGCAGCACCGACCTCCTATACGCCTCCACCTTAACGTCAGGGAACGCAAACGTGACTGCTGGTCCATAGATCACTGTCACAAACTCCGTGGCTCCTCTGATCAATGCTAAGGGATCGGTTCTCATAGCCAAGCTCAGATCGGTTAACAGGGGCATGCCCCCATCATGTCGTCTAACAACTTCTTCTCTTTCGATAGTCTCATCTTCTCCCATTCCAAAGCGATTTTGTTGTAAGAGATACTGGATAAGAGTGCGTCTCAGGTCTCTTATCTTGTTCCACGAGTCCGTGGATTTCTTCATATCTAAATTCCTCACCCTCTCTCTCATCTGCTCTGGACAACGTGTCAATTTCATTAGTCCTCCCAAGTTTCAAAGGGTAATCGCAATCAGCGTTACAAGCCCATCTAACCGCAGGTTCTGGATTCCTTCGGTGAGCAGCATCGCCGGTCCCTTCACGAAACTCTCTGCTCCAAACGTCACGAACAAGGCTAGTAGTTCCACTATTGACACTTCCACTACTGCTCGGAGGAATTCCTTTATCAAGTAATGAGATACTTTCGGGTAGACTTTTGCCAAGAAGGACGCGATCCATCCGGCTCCCAACCCTTCCAGCATGCTATCTGTCCGTTCAAAGCCTTCCTGTTCATTCACTTCCTGGGTCCAGAAGGTTTTCAGGGTAATCTGACACATTCTGTTTACAAATTCAGCGTCCTTTTCTTCGGCGTTTTCCGCCAGGTTCACCTCCTTTAACAAGTAGGCATGGATCTTCGTGATCATCACAGGGCCTTGCTCAAAAGCATCTGCGCCCAATGCCGCTACTCGAGGACTTAGGTGTAGCCACTGATTGGCTTCCGGTTTGGTTCTCAAAACCATCGCCTCCAATTGAGCTCTAGTCTCTTGGGAATTCTTCCTTTTCGTGTTTTCACATGTTATTTCCATTGCTCGGAACCATAAGTCGTTGGACATCGCTACGACCACTCGATGGTCATCGTCTATTCCCGGTTTAAGTTTGAGCTGTCGACTGAAATTGGACAGTTCCAACCCCAGTACCTCGTCCAACACTAACATGTGCAGCGCATGGTCCTTGAATCCTCTCATCGCGTTCGAGATATCTGACCACACTGCAGGTAGTTCAGCCCTGAGTGGCCTCAGGTTCTCCATCTCTATCATGCGATTTGGAGCTGATATGATCACATCATATTTCCCTCCCGAAAGCAAGGTCACGATCGCATACACGAGTTTTAGTCCATCCGGGAGATATGCATACCACGGAGACAACGCGAATACTACTCTCGGTGTCACCTTAGTGAACGACCCCTCCTTCGTCGCATCCACCACTTCAACCATCGACTCAAGGATATCTTTTATCGCTGGCCACACAGCATTCTCTGCCGTTGTAGGATCTCTGAGTCTGCTCAGAAAACCTCTACTGTGTAGATGGTCATTGATGCCAGCAAAAACGATCGTAATTGGGTTCATGTCCGTCTGTCTTTGTACCCCCATAGCCAGAGATACTGATTGCTGTAGGTCCAGATTGACCGCTGCCAACATTATGACGTCCGGCCAAAACAGAGATTTGGAAGTGTACACGAACTCTGAATTCGCTACTATCATGATCTTGGCCTTCCTTATTTCTGCTTTGTCATAGGCGGCGAAGGTGGTCTCATCTTTCTTTATCGCTTTCAATCCGCCGTATCTTTGGACATCACCATCTTGACCCACTAGTTTCGTGTATGTTCTTTCCTTCACATGACCTGGGGGTGAGCTCACTTGCCTGAACATCTTCACATGTTGTCCGATCGGCGCCCTCGCTACCAAAAATCTTCCAGGTCTCTCTTCTCGATTCCCTTCATCATGATTCAACCTCACATCCTGCAATGGTCTTGCGTTCACTGGTCCCATTGTGTTATTAGAGGGCAGTCCCTCTAGGTCAGCAAATCTCAAGGCCGTCGTGGAACTGAGGTTTATGCTTGCGGCTATCAACCAGTCTACGCCTGTTATCGAGTACAGTCTGCTGACGGATAGCCTCGCTCCATTCAGCATCCTCCTTGCATCTTCGATGAAGCTCACCCTCTGGAGATCCAGCTTCATTAGTTCATCTTTGTATACATGCCTGGGAGATGGTGTGGGCCTTGACCACATCAACGATCCTCTGCCCGGGCGTCTCTCCTCTCGACTGGTACTTGTCGTCCGCGATCTCGTGTCCGATCTAGACGTGCTGGCTGCCTCTTCGATTGGGTTAACAGTTCCTAGTCTTCTCCGAGGATGAATGGTCCTCCTTACCGGTGCTTCTCCCAATCGATCTTGAACATCCGTCCTTTGACCTGGTTCGCTGGAGCTCTGCTGTCTATAATTCGTGACGGCCGGGACCGTCCCCAAGCGTGATTCCAGGTTAGGAGGCACAAAGGTGGTAATCACCGTTTCGCTCGATGCTCCTTCTTCCCTCAGCACTCCTGTGTCAAAGAGTTCTACCTCCAACTCATCCAATCGCTCTTGGAAGACTCTGTTCAGCCAAGCCTGTCCTTCTATACTATCGAAGTGGATGCCGTCCGTGGTCAGCCTGGCCTGATCCATTGCTCTCAGCTCATGTTCGATGTCCATGAGGATCATCCTTCCTAAACAAGCACAGCATCATCGATTCCCATAGTGCTTCCTTCTCATCCGAACTTCTCGAGATGTTGTTCATTCCAACCTGGATCATCACACTGGGGATCCTCCCTGGATTCATTAGTTCCACCATCCGATATAACTGGGCTATAGTCGCTCCTCCGAAGGCCATCACCGTGGTGACCCAAGAGGTCCTCAAATTCGATAGTACTCTGACCAGGCTGTCTCCCAGTATCAGATGTGATGTCCCCAGTGGCGGTTGTTGCAGGTTCACTGCCGGGTTCCAAGTCGCTCGATTGAAGCATGCTCTCAGATCTGTCTACAGAACTCCCGTGAAGTTATATCTCAACTGATTGTTCTTTTGTATGTCTTTTACACGCGACACTTTCTTCGCTGGCATCTGTATTCTTCTTTCTGGGGCCTTAGAGCTCCTCATTAGTAGCGTTACGTCGCTTCTTCCCTGTCTGATCACGGTCTGGGAGAGTCGTACTCTGCCCGTGTCATCGATCGTTCCATAGGGTGCAGTCAGCCCGGAACCTGGCGCATTCTTGTTGGCGGCCAGTCGTCCAGCTGTCTCTATCAGCTTCCTCACCGTTTTTTCCACGACGGGGTCACCCAAAGTGTCACTAGGGTCCGGGATTGTCACTCGATCTGTTGCTGTCGGGAGCCGTGTCTCCGTTGTCTGACTCATTTGTCGAGGCGTCAAGAGCTCCATCGGGGACTGCCCACGAGGAATACTCCTTGCAGGTATCGCTTTTTCCAATGCCGTTGTCAACGCCATCCGTTCCGATCGCTCCTTGTAGTCCTGCCTCAAGCGCTTAATTTCTTGACCCTGCTTTTTGTTGCAGTCTTCGAACAATCTTTTCCAGATGTCTCTATCGTCCTCCGCAATGAGCATGGTCTTAGTCACCTCGTCCAGCTCCTTTTTCGTTCTTTCCAGTTCGTCTTTTATCCCATCCAGATCTTGCATGGTTTGGTTCGTCTGAACCCTCTGTTCCACTTTCGCCCTCTTTGGTGGCACAGCTGCTCTCAGTGGTGAACCAGACGAGGCAGCCTCGCTGTTCATCTCCTGATGCATTCTCGTCAGCCCAGGTTTGGGCTCGGAGGGCATAGGCATTTCACCTGGTTGGTAAGTCCTAGAACTTCCCAACCCAGGCTCATTCGCCAAGTCACTCCCTGAGAGAGCCCCGTTTCTCAGTCCCGAGTACTCCCCTGAGAGCCCTGAGAGCCCCGAGTACTCCCCTCTCTCCATATGCTGCCATCAACAGCACTTCCGTGGGGCGGTCCCCACGGTTGTCATACCCCAAGATGTTGATCAGGGCGGTCAGCAACATGACTACCTCTGGGTCCTCCAGAGCAAAGTCTCGATCCATTAGCCGACGATAGATCGCATCTATCATCGGTCCTACATATGCCTCTGCCAGGTCCATCAATTCATCCAAGTTGAAATTCTCCATACTGTTCTTCAGATTCGATTTGATTTGATTCGATTTCAAGGTTTTGACTTAAGTGAGCAATTGAATGATCAATCAGGATCTAGAAAAGAAGTTACGAATATCACACTTGTCAGTTTTTACCTTAATTTTTCATTAAAATTTATTAAAAAAAGTCAGATAAGAAGATTTTCATCCTAACATTTATTAAAATCAATCGTTCTCTAAAATTTTGGAATTCGACCTAAGATTGGACATTCCAAACTTTGCATCTATTCCTAAGATCGTCATTCAGTTGTTCATGGTCACTAACCCCTTCTTACCCAGGATCTTAATAACATAACACATAACATATTATAACACACATATCACACATATCACACATTACATACAACTAAGTCTTTAGCCTAACACCCTCTCGCACGTCACTCATCCTATACTTAAGTAATATTTCTTATGTAAATATACTAGTTTATTAGTATCAAAGAATATCACGTGTACAAGCGCGTACAATTACCGAGGATGCAGTCGTCCTCTCTTTGGATCGTACACTGGAAGCGAGAGCTCCTTTACGTTCATTTCTACGAGGAAGTCTCTCAACCTCGTCAAGGACAAGACTAGGTTCTCTGGGTCTACGTGCTGCTTTTCCGTCGCCCTCGTCACCAAGAAGCATAGGTATTTTCCCGGTATCTGTGACGCCGCCGGAGGTAAGGCCGCTACGCCCCCTACTCCTGGTCTTTGTTTCCATAGGAACTCTATGCTTTTATATTCTCTCTTAAAATCTGCCGCTAACGCTGTCCTAAAACTCATGTCTGCTGTGATTGCTATCGCTCATGTTCTATTTGTGAGTATAAAATCACTGTCTGTTAGTATTATGTTACTTGAATATTCATTTGGTAAGTTAAAATATGACTCAACTACCCTCCCTATGTCAGGTTTTTTAGGTTCTTCGCCTATTTCTGCTTCTAAGTCTCCTGTCTATCTTGCTATTCTCAGTTTTTTTATGATCAAGTTTTCAGTGTGGGTAAGTCCTACCCCCACTCCCCGGACAAAAATATCCATCGACGTCCCCGTCGATCGCACACCGGGTATCAAATCGAGATTGGAAGCCGGAAGGAGTAGTCGCCCTTCCTGAGCAGCCCAGGAAGGATCTTCTCGTTCGGTTTTCATGTATTTTATGCTTTCACGATCTACATCTTGAATCGTGACAGTGGTCTCCTTTGGGTCCGACGTCATTTCGTTCAGCCATTCCAAGACACGCAGATTCGTCAAGTTTTGTTCATATGACTGCTGTTGCTCGTCGTCGAATTCTACCTCGGGTTTCAACCGGTCGTCGACCCACTCATCGTTGTGATCATCGACTATGTTATTTCTTCTAGACCCACTACTTCTTCCACTATCTTCTTCAGATCTATCCTATCCACTACAAAGTCGTCACCGTAAGGATTATTTTTCTTTCTGGGTCTTTTCCCGTCACTCTGACGAGTCTGCATCGTGAACGGAAGATCCGGTTCCAAATTCTTGGGAACCTCCATCTGTTCGGGATCCTGCTAATCTTCCTCTGCGTAGGGTAAGGTTTCATCATCTGCTTCGATCACCTCGTTTGGATTCAAGTCCAGTGGTGCATGTGTTCCTTCCTCTATGACTTCGTTTCCATCGTTCTTCTCCCTGTTGCCTTTCTCGTTGACCTCACAAGCAGGATCCATCATTAGATAATCCCCTTCTTCCATGTCTGCAGGTATACACCAGCCTTCTGTCGATGGATTGTATGGCTTAATGTTCTCGTAGTGGGCGGCTCGGCCAGTATTCAGTCTATAAAAGCGTCCCTCCTGGTGCACTTCCGTAATCATGAAGGGTCCCCTCCACTTTTTTAGGAGCTTTTTCGTTCCTTTCGGTGGTATAACGATCTGAAATACCCATACGTAATCTCCCACCTTGTAAGATTTTGCACCAGCTGCTTTCTTGTCGAATTTTTTCCTCTGCCTTGCCTGTGCATGCTGATTATTTCGTCTGCATAAATCGTTCAACTCCTATTGACGTCTGATCACATCCCTCGCATAAACTTGTGGAGACGTTTTCTTTCCCTCATACTCCGGGTAGAAAAAGGTTAAGGGTAAAGACTTTTCGTGTCCAGTTAGCATCATGTGTGGACTAACTCCAGTGGTGGAGTGTTGCATGCTGTTATAGGCTCCCATCACCTGTGGAAGGTATCTGCCCCAATTGGTCATGTACCTGGAACAATATACTCTCAGCATCGACACTAACGTCCTATTCTGTCTTTCCACTAAGCCATTTGTCTGTGGATGGTATGTCGTGGAGTGAGCCTGAGCAACCTGAGAGCGTCTCATAAGCTCTTTCGTAAGCTCTCCTACGAAAGCTGTTCCATTATCCGATTGAAACGTCATCGGACAACCATGTCTCGCTATCCACGTATTGACCAGGTGGTTGCATGTCTCTTCCGCCGAGGCAGTTATGCAGGGCACGGCATCTGCATACTTCGTAAAATGATCTATCATGACCAACACCTGATTATAACCACTGTCTGTCATGCATATCTTTTGGTGATCTATCTGCACCACCTCGTTGAATTCAGACGACTCGATCGATTGTAAAGGAAATCGCAACTTCCTTGGATCCTTGACCTGTTGGCATGACAGACATGCTGTTACCCACTTCTCGCATGCCTTTTTCATTCCAGGCCACTCGAAGCGCTTCAGGATCCTCTGATATACTTTGTCAATCCCCTGATGGCCCATCTGATCATGCGACCTGAATAGTAGTTCTGTCTGATAGAGTTGCGGCAGCACTATCGCGTTATACTTGTATAGGACTCTGTCTTCTTCTCTTCTTTTGCAAGCCACAATCCCGTCCTTGTTCAAATATAACCTCCCTTCCTTCTGCATGAAGTACTGTCTCAGGATACGATAACTATCTTCCTCGAGGTCCCCTTTATCCGGAGAACTTTTTTCGATCCACCTTTTCAGGTTGCTTGTCATGCGATCATTTCTCTGCGCCCTTAGAAGATCCGAGAGTCTGTATCTCGCCTTCAAGTACGTCTTCATGACCCTCATCTGACTATTCAGCTCATTGTCTTCTTCCACTACTCTCGGTGTCACCTTGGTGAACGACCCCTCCTTCGTCGCATCCACCACTTCAACCATCGACTCAAGGATATCTTTTATCGCTGGCCACACAGCATTCTCTGCCGTTGTAGGATCTCTGAGTCTGCTCAGAAAACCTCCACTGTGTAGATGGTCATTGATGCCAGCAAAAACGATCGTAATTGGGTTCATGTCCGTCTGTCTTTGTACCCCCATAGCCAGAGATACTGATTGCTGTAGGTCCAGATCGACCGCTGCCAACATTATGACGTCCGGCCAAAACAGAGACTTGGAAGTGTACACGAACTCTGAATTCGCTACTATCATGATCTTGGCCTTCCTTATTTCTGCTTTGTCATAGGCGGCGAAGATGGTCTCATCTTTCTTTATCGCTTTCAATCCGCCGTATCTTTGGACATCACCATCTTGACCCACTAGTTTCGTGTATGTTCTTTCCTTCACATGACCTGGGGGTGAGCTCACTTGCCTGAACATCTTCACATGTTGTCCGATCGGCGCCCTTGCTACCAAAAATCTTCCAGGTCTCTCTTCTCGATTCCCTTCATCATGATTCAACCTCACATCCTGCAATGGTCTTGCGTTCACTGGTCCCATTGTGTTATTAGAGGGCAGTCCCTCTAGTTCAGCAAATCTCATGGCCGTCGTGGAACTGAAGTTTATGCTTGCGGCTATCAACCAGTCTACGCCTGTTATCGAGTACAGTCTGCTGACGGATAGCCTCGCTCCATTCAGCATCCTCCTTGCATCTTCGATGAAGCTCACCCTCTGGAGATCCAGCTTCATTAGTTCATCTTTGTATACATGCCTGGGAGATGGTATGGGCCTTGACCACATCAACGATCCTCTGCCCGGGCGTCTCTCCTCTCGACTGGTACTTGTCGTCCGCGATCTCGTGTCCGATCTAGACGTGCTGGCTGCCTCTTCGATTGGGTTAACAGTTCCTAGTCTTCTCCGAGGATGAATGGTCCTCCTTACCGGTGCTTCTCCCAATCGATCTTGAACATCCGTCCTTTGACCTGGTTCGCTGGAGCTCTGCTGTCTATTATTCGTGACGGCCGGGACCGTCCCCAAGCGTGATTCCAGGCTAGGAGGCACAAAGGTGGTAATCACCGTTTCGCTCGATGCTCCTTCTTCCCTCAGCACTCCTGTGTCAAAGAGTTCTACCTCCAACTCATCCAATCGCTCTTGGAAGACTCTGTTCAGCCAAGCCTGTCCTTCTATACTATCGAAGTGGATGCCGTCCGTGGTCAGCCTGGCCTGATCCATTGCTCTCAGCTCATGTTCGATGTCCATGAGGATCATCCTTCCTAAACAAGCACAGCATCATCGATTCCCATAGTGCTTCCTTCTCATCCGAACTTCTCGAGATGTTGTTCGTTCCAACCTGGATCATCACACTGGGGATCCTCCCTGGATTCATTAGTTCCACCATCCGATATAACTGGGCTATAGTCGCTCCTCCGAAGGCCATCACCGTGGTGACCCAAGAGGTCCTCAAATTCGATAGTACTCTGACCAGGCTGTCTCCCAGTATCAGATGTGATGTCCCCAGTGGCGGTTGTTGCAGGTTCACTGCCGGGTTCCAAGTCGCTCGATTGAAGCATGCTCTCAGATCTGTCTACAGAACTCCCGTGAAGTTATATCTCAACTGATTGTTCTTTTGTATGTCTTTTACACGCGACACTTTCTTCGCTGGCATCTGTATTCTTCTTTCTGGGGCCTTAGAGCTCCTCATTAGTAGCGTTACGTCGCTTCTTCCCTGTCTGATCACGGTCTGGGAGAGTCGTACTCTGCCCGTGTCATCGATCGTTCCATAGGGTGCAGTCAGCCCGGAACCTGGCGCATTCTTGTTGGCGGCCAGTCGTCCAGCTGTCTCTATCAGCTTCCTCACCGTTTTTTCCACGACGGGGTCACCCAAAGTGTCACTAGGGTCCGGGATTGTCACTCGATCTGTTGCTGTCGGGAGCCGTGTCTCCGTTGTCTGACTCATTTCTCGAGGCGTCAAGAGCTCCATCGGGGACTGCCCACGAGGAATACTCCTTGCAGGTATCGCTTTTTCCAATGCCGTTGTCAACGCCATCCGTTCCGATCGCTCCTTGTAGTCCTGCCTCAAGCGCTTAATTTCTTGACCCTGCTTTTTGTTGCAGTCTTCGAACAATCTTTTCCAGATGTCTCTATCGTCCTCCGCAATGAGCATGGTCTTAGTCACCTCGTCCAGCTCCTTTTTCGTTCTTTCCAGTTCGTCTTTTATCCCATCCAGATCTTGCATGGTTTGGTTCGTCTGAACCCTCTGTTCCACTTTCGCCCTCTTTGGTGGCACAGCTGCTCTCAGTGGTGAACCAGACGAGGCAGCCTCGCTGTTCATCTCCTGATGCATTCTCGTCAGCCCAGGTTTGGGCTCGGAGGGCATAGGCATTTCACCTGGTTGGTAAGTCCTAGAACTTCCCAATCCAGGCTCATTCGCCAAGTCACTCCCTGAGAGAGCCCCGTTTCTCAGTCCCGAGTACTCCCCTGAGAGCCCTGAGAGCCCCGAGTACTCCCCTCTCTCCATATGCTGCCATCAACAGCACTTCCGTGGGGCGGTCCCCACGGTTGTCATACCCCAAGATGTTGATCAGGCGGTCAGCAACATGACTACCTCTGGGTCCTCCAGAGCAAAGTCTCGATCCATTAGCCGACGATAGATCGCATCTATCATCGGTCCTACATATGCCTCTGCCAGGTCCATCAATTCATCCAAGTTGAAATTCTCCATACTGTTCTTCAGATTCGATTTGATTTGATTCGATTTCAAGGTTTTGACTCAAGTGAGCAATTAAATGATCAATCAGGATCTAGAAAAGAAGTTACGAATATCACACTTGTCAGTTTTTACCTTAATTTCTCATTAAAACTTATTTAAAAACAGTCAGATAAGAAGATTTTTATCCTAACATTCATTAAAATCAATCGGTCTCTAAAATTTTGGAATTCGACCTAAGATTGGACATTCCAAACTTTGCATCTATTCCTAAGATCGTCATTCAGTTGTTCATGGCCACTAACCCCTTCTTACCCAGGATCTTAATAACATAACACATAACATATTATAACACACATATCACACATATCACACATTACATACAACTTAGTCTTTAGCCTAACACCCTCTCGCACGTCACTCAGCCTATACTTAAGTAATATTTCTTATGTAAATATACTAGTTTATTAGTATCAAAGAACATCACGTGTACAAGCGCGTACAATTACCGAGGATGCAGTCGTCCTCTCTTTGGATCGTACACTGGAAGCGAGAGCTCCTTTACGTTCATTTCTACGAGGAAGTCTCTCAACCTCGTCAAGAACAAGACTAGGTTCTCTGGGTCTACGTGCTGCTTCTCCGTCGCCCTCGTCACCAAGAAGCATAGGTATTTTCCCGGTATCTGTGACGCCGCCGGAGGTAAGGCCGCTACGCCCCCTACTCCTGGTCTTTGTTTCCATAGGAACTCTATGTTTTTATATTCTCTCTTAAAATCTGCCGCTAACGCTGTCCTAAAACTCATGTCTGCTGTGATTGCTATCGCACATGTTCTATTTGTGAGTATAAAATCACTGTCTGTTAGTATTATGTTACTTGAATATTCATTTGGTAAGTTAAAATATGACTCAACTACCCTCCCTATGTCAGGTTTTTTAGGTTCTTCGCCTATTTCTGCTTCTAAGTCTCCTGTCTATCTTGCTATTCTCAGTTTTTTTATGATCAAGTTTTCAGTGTGGGTAAGTCCTACCCCCACTCCCCGGACAAAAATATCCATCGACGTCCCCGTCGATCGCACACCGGGTATCAAATCGAGATTGGAAGCCGGAAGGAGTAGTCGCCCTTCCTGAGCAGCCCAGAAAGGATCTTCTCGTTCGGTTTTCATGTATTTTATGCTTTCACGATCTACATCTTGAATCGTGACAGTGGTCTCCTTTGGGTCCGACGTCATTTCGTTCAGCCATTCCAAGACACGCAGATTCGTCAAGTTTTGTTCATATGACTGCTGTTGCTCGTCGTCGAATTCTACCTCGGGTTTCAACCGGTCGTCGACCCACTCATCGTTGTGATCATCGACTATGTTATTTCTTCTAGACCCACTACTTCTTCCACTATCTTCTTCAGATCTATCCTATCCACTACAAAGTCGTCACCGTAAGGATTATTTTTCTTTCTGGGTCTTTTCCCGTCACTCTGACGAGTCTGCATCGTGAACGGAAGATCCGGTTCCAAATTCTTGGGAACCTCCATCTGTTCGGGATCCTGCCAATCTTCCTCTGCGTAGGGTAAGGTTTCATCATCTGCTTCGATCACCTCGTTTGGATTCAAGTCCAGTGGTGCATGTGTTCCTTCCTCTATGACTTCGTTTCCATCGTTCTTCTCCCTGGTGCCTTTCTCGTTGACCTCACAAGCAGGATCCATCATTAGATAATCCCCTTCTTCCATGTCTGCAGGTATACACCAGCCTTCTGTCGATGGATTGTATGGCTTAATGTTCTCGTAGTGGGCGGCTCGGCCAGTATTCAGTCTATAAAAGCGTCCCTCCTGGTGCACTTCCGTAATCATGAAGGGTCCCCTCCACTTTTTTAGGAGCTTTTTCGTTCCTTTCGGTGGTATAACGATCTGAAATACCCATACGTAATCTCCCACCTTGTAAGATTTTGCACCAGCTGCTTTCTTGTCGAATTTTTTCCTCTGCCTTGCATGTGCATGCTGATTATTTCGTCTGCATAAATCGTTCAACTCCTATTGACGTCTGATCACATCCCTCACATAAACTTGTGGAGACGTTTTCTTTCCCTCATACTCCGGGTAGAAAAAGGTTAAGGGTAAAGACTTTTCGTGTCCAGTTAGCATCATGTGTGGACTAACTCCAGTGGTGGAGTGTTGCGTGCTGTTATAGGCTCCCATCACCTGTGGAAGGTATCTGCCCCAATTGGTCATGTACCTGGAACAATATACTCTCAGCATCGACACTAACGTCCTATTCTGTCTTTCCACTAAGCCATTTGTCTGTGGATGGTATGTCGTGGAGTGAGCCTGAGCAACCTGAGAGCGTCTCATAAGCTCTTTCGTAAGCTCTCCTACGAAAGCTGTTCCATTATCCGATTGAAACGTCATCGGACAACCATGTCTCGCTATCCACGTATTGACCAGGTGGTCGCATGTCTCTTCCGCCGAGGCAGTTATGCAGGGCACGGCCTCTGCATACTTCGTAAAATGATCTATCATGACCAACACCTGATTATAACCACTGTCTGTCATGCATATCTTTTGGTGATCTATCTGCACCACCTCGTTGAATTCAGACGACTCGATCGATTGTAAAGGAAATCGCAACTTCCTTGGATCCATGACCTGTTGGCATGACAGACATGCTGTTACCCACTTCTCGCATGCCTTTTTCATTCCAGGCCACTCGAAGCGCTTCAGGATCCTCTGATATACTTTGTCAATCCCCTGATGGCCCATCTGATCATGCGACCTGAATAGTAGTTCTGTCTGATAGAGTTGCGGCAGCACTATCGCGTTATACTTGTATAGGACTCTGTCTTCTTCTCTTCTTTTGCAAGCCACAATCCCGTCCTTGTTCAAATATAACCTCCCTTCCTTCTGCATGAAGTACTGTCTCAGGATACGATAACTATCTTCCTCGAGGTCCCCTTTATCCGGAGAACTTTTCTCGATCCACCTTTTCAGGTTGCTTGTCATGCGATCATTTCTCTGCGCCCTTAGAAGATCCGAGAGTCTGTATCTCGCCTTCAAGTACGTCTTCATGACCCTCATCTGACTATTCAGCTCATTGGGCTGGTGTGTGTCTTCTTCCATCTTAACGCACCAAATCTTCACCAGCGGCTGTTTTTCTTGGTTGAACGGCTGAAGATCGGTCCTGAATACCTCTTTATGTGGCAACAGACTTATCGAACGTTTCGATACCGCTATTGTCTCCAAATCATCCGCTGCGTTGTCAAAGACTCTTTCGCTTGGTATAAGGTAGCGATCACTGTCAGGATCCTGGTACACCTCTTTGTCCAGATCCCTTGCACGAGTTTCCACTAGTAGTGTGTGGATCGCTAGTTCGGACAGTTCTGATCCCGAGCTCGAGTTCCTGTCTGAATAGGTGTCAATTCCTGATTTTCGGGAATTTTCATCTATTGAAGAGGTTGTGATGGAGTCGTCAGGCTCCTCCAGACCATGTCTGTGCCTTCTTCGCATCCATCTGAACTCCCCGGACAAAACCTTGTTCGCCAGGTCCTGTTTCTCATCATGAACTTTTTCATCTATCTCAGACTCCCCGGACAAACTTTCTTGTCCCGGGTGTTGATCTTGTGCTCGCTGGCTCTTTCCATCGTTCGTCTCCCCGGACAAACAATCTTGCAGCAGGTTTTGTTCTACCTTCTCACCTTCTTTATCCTGGTCCACAAAGGTAACGGTTTTCCTTTGCGTACTGCTTCCCTGTTCTTTCCGTCCGTAAGAAGTACTGGTTAAAACCTCGTGTGGTATTTAGGATACTAGTTGCTGAACTATTGTCCTATAATCCCTCTCGTTCTCTTCGTGTTGTCGTCTGGACGGCATGATCTTCACCTTCTCCCTGACTGTTAGTGAAGCCACTGCTGCTTTCCACTCGGGGTCATCTCTGGTCACTTCTCTTTCCAACAATCCACCCAGCATCCGCATCACTTGCGGTGTGACCTGCACCGTTTTATCCAATAATGAGAGGCTGTTTATGTTCATGCGAGAGAGTTCCTGCTGGACCAGGTTTGAGCGCAGCAACAGATCCATGGGCACCGGGTCCCTTTTGGATAGGATTTTTATCTCGGCTGCTTTTTTGACAGGTAACTCGGGATGCCCCGGAATTGGATGTCCAGACTTATCTAACCATCTCGTTAAGGGAAGCGCTTCATAAGTTTCTTTGTCCAGAAACGAAAATCCCTCCTTTATTTCTGCTTGATTCGCTTGCTTCTGCTCCAATCTTTCATAGAACTCAGCTTTCTTACTGAGGCTGTCAGCATTCTGGTGTTTATCACGCATCCTGTGCTCGATTATCATATGGTAGCCATCCAATCTTACTATCCATCTACCAATATAACTCTGATCCATCGAGTAGGTCTTCAACCAGGATAACGCTCTGTTGTCTACGCGTAACTTAAAGGGAGCGCTCCCTAAGTATGCGCGGTATTTTTCCACAAATGTGACTACTGCAAACATTTCTGCTTTTGGTGCGTCATATTTCATCTCAGTGTCACTCAAGACTTTGCTGCCGTTTGCAATGGGACGGAGAACCGTTCTTCCATTCCATTCTTGCTCCTGATGCAATATTCCTTTAGATGGCTACTACCGATGCGTCTGTGTCAAGAACATACATGCCCTTTTCTGTAGGCATGCCTAGCACTGGCGCTTCGCACAGTTTCCGCTTTATGTTCTCGAAGGCAACTTGTGCTTCATCGTTCCATTCGAACTTTTTCCCTTTGTTACGCATCAGCTTCTGCATCGGATACACCTTGTCTGCATATCCTTTTATGAACTCCCGGTAGTAGTTGGCAAACCCTAGGAAGCTCCAGAGCTGTGTGTCCGTTCTGGGAGCCTTCCATGTCAACACTGCTTCTACTGCTTCTGGGTCCGGCCTCACACCATGCCTGTCCACCAATCTTCCCAGGTACTTGATTGAATCCCTAAGGATTTCACATTTGGATGGTTTGCACTTCAAGCCTGCTCTCTTCATGCATCCAAAGACCTCATCGAGCCAATCAATGTGGTCTTCCAGGGTCGGTGTCGCTATGACCACGTCGTCCACGTAACACATCACGAGATTCCCGTATTTCTTGGTCACTCTGGTCAAAGCCTGAGCCATCAGTCTTTGAAAAGTGGCCGTTGCGTTGCACAAGCCGAAGGGCATCCTCTTCCACTTTTACAACCCCAACTCACACGCGAATCCGGTTTTTTCCCTATCCTTCTTCAGCAGCGGAACCTGCCAGAAGGCAGAACCCAAGTCCAATGTAGTGAAGAACTTGGCATCACCAAGTTTAGAGAGGCTTTCGTCTATTCGCGGTATCGGGTACGCATCTTTTATCGCTACCGCGTTCAAGTAGCGAAAGTCGCAACAAAACCTAAGTGTTCCCCCTTCTTTTTCGCCATTACTACCCCGCAAGCCCATGGCAATTTTGAGGGTTCTATCATGTCGTATTCGAGCAACATTTCTATTTCCGCTCGGCACGCTTCCGATTTATGTGGCGTCATTCGTCTTGCGCCTTCCCTATGGGGACCCGCGCCTTCCTCGAGTTCGATCTCGTGTTCGACGAAATTACAGCAACCGATATCCGCCTTATGTTTTGAAAATACATCTGCGTTCCGATTTAAGAGGTCCCGCAGTTTTTCGAAATCTCCCTCACCTATTTTCCTTTTTAAATGTTCTATCTCTGGCAACTCCGGTTTGTCAGATTCTAGTTCATATGACGAGGGGCATTCCGGAAAATTCGAGCAGCTCGGCAAGCCGTCGTCCGTTTCGGATTTCATTGAAAACCATTTATGAATAAATTTTAATTCATTAATCCTCTTTAAAAATTTATCTTTATTTGCATGATAAGGACAGTCGTTTACACTATGTTTCTTCAAATTTTGTGTCTCCTCATAGTCGGTCCTCATCGGCAAAGCATAACCAAGCTTCTTTCCACGCTGGATTGAAACCGTGGTGTCCAGTGTGTTCAATAACACACTGACACACAGTCGGTTTCGCGTTACCGAGAAGCTCCGGCCTAAAATCACCGAACTCTGACTATTTTGATTCGGTACTAAACAAACCTGTTACTATCACTTAACGAATTCAATTTTCTCATTCTAAAAATTGCCACCACAGCTTGTCCTGGCTGTAGTTTTACTTTTCTATCTAAAAAAATTGGCACCTTGTTTTCGTCTGTTATTATCCTATTAATTGGTTTCTTAACATACACCGGTCCGAGTTTCTAATCCGTATCAGACCGTTGTTCAAGTCAATCATCACGTCAAAATTTCTGACAAAATCTCTGCCCTAGATGAATTGGTCGGCGTCGTCTAAATTCTCTACTACCAGGAAGCTCATCCATAGATCTCGTCCTCCCATGTGGAGAACTGTTATCGGCGTTCTTCCGGCTACGTAAATCGCCCCTCGATTGGCGGCTGCCAGTCGGAGAATCGTTGGAATCAGATCTTCCCTCGTGAAGCCCATTCTTTCCCAAGTTTTTATTGGCATCACACTCACTACCGCTCCTGTGTCCAGAAGCCCTGTGACTCCAATTTTCGTTCCGTTGGTGTCGAGCAGATGTGCGGTCACATCTGCTTCATACCCAATGTGTACTGCATCTTGTTCCATCATGGCGTCATGGCCTATCCTGCGGACTTTGAGTTCCTCCTCACCCAAATAGATCTGCCCTATCTGGTCACTGTCTGTTGTTACATAAGTCCTAGTGTAGATACTGATCCCATCCACATTCAGCATCACTTGATACGGCCCATAGACCTCCAGGTTGCGTCCATGAAGTTTCGTTGTGCGAGGGCCACCCGTTGTTAGTAGTGCTCGCACAGCTCTCGACTCAGTGCGTGGCTCCACCTGCCTCAGATAATCTGCATATGTGTCCAAATGCATCAAAGTGAACTCGGATGGTTCACTGAGATTTCTGATTACCTGGTGTCCAGCCACTGAAATTATCGACTGTATCTTGCTTCCTTGTGGCACCATGCCGAACCTCTGACTAGAGATCACATTAAGTTTCATGCTCAAACTGCTTGGTGCTTTAGTCTCCTCGACCTCCGTTGCTTCGAAAGTATTCAGTTGCTCCTGTAGTTTCTCATTCTCCAGTTCGAGTTTCACTTTTTGTTCGATCTCTTTCGTCACCAGTTCCTGCTGCACTCTATTTAGAGCATCCCTCGCGGCTGCCCTATAATCAATCTTGAAGTCCTCGGCCGCAGTCACTGGTTCCGATTCACATGTCTCTTCAGTTACCGCTTGCATTTTCTTCGTCGCCAGCTCTTGCGGTTTATCTTTTCTGCGGGCCTCCGCTTCACTCAACAGGCGAGCCTTGCTGGCTTTCACTCCTGATAAAGCTTCCTCATGCCTTGGATGCTTGATGTCTGCCACTGCATCCCAGAATTGTGGACAATCTGATTTAAAATGACCTTCCAAGTTGCAAAAGAAACACCTCGGGCCGAATTTCGCAATTACTCCTCTCATGAAATCCTCATGGTCAACTTCTGACGCATCTTCGTCCTCAAGGCTAAAGCCTATTGCTTTCATGCCTTGTTTGTAATTTGGGCATGCTGGCACGTGATGGTCCGTTGAACTGCAATTGGCACAAGAGCGTCTCTTGTCCATATCATCCCTTGGTTTGCTGGTCCGTTGTTGAAATTGCCATAATTGCTCTTATAGTATCCAGATCTCGAAGGAGGTTTCAACAAAAGACATTCTTTTGACTTGAGCCTCAACTCTTCTGGTGTCGGCGCATTGGTTGATAGTGGTGTGTAATGCGTTGCCAGCATTGTCCGAAGTTCATCATTCTTCACACCATCGATGAATTTTGAGGCTACTGCCAGGTTCATCCTTCGGTTTGACTCACCCGGTTGGCTGCGTCTTTTCAGCATTTCCAAGTCGTCTAGAAACTTGTCTATCGTTTCGTCCTCTCGTTGCCTCCGTTTCTCGAAGCGCATCATCGCCTGGTGCCCCTGCACCCCTGATCCAAAACGGTTTAACAAGATTTCGAAGATTTTCTCGGCTGTGTCACGCTGATATTGCTTCTTGGCCATGACACAGTTCAGGGCTGTCCCTTCCAAGTTGCTGGTGAGCGCACTGCATTCTTATCTTTCCGACAAGTCCTCTTCCTTGAAATGCAGTTTCATTACCTCTATCCAGGTATCAATACAGCCATCATATTCGTCTTTATAGCGTTTTGGTTTCTTAAAGACTCTTCTAGACTTCTCACTGCGTTCATTGGTTCTGGATAACCTTGTAAGGAATGTCTCCAAAGACCTGTTTAGGGGTTCAAAGGCTGTGGCCATTGCCGTAGCATCACTTGAGTGTCCCGCCTGAGTGTCCTCACACCTTGTCAAAGGCTCTGTGTTCGGTGCATCCCTGCAATCCGAATCATCGTGAGTGTTTCCCCCTTGGCCCACATGACTCCTCCCTGGACTCGCATATCTCCTGTTACCGAAATCACTTCTCCCAGTCGCATGTGTACCTTGCGTTGGTCGTTCGTTAGAGGTCTGTCTGTTCCCCGTTGAACTTGCTCTGCTGTTGGGGCCCCATGTTCTATTATCCCTTGTGGCATAGCCTGATGAACTGCCCCTACCTCTAGTGGATCCATATTTCCTCCTCCTTTGATGGTCATTGAAGTTCACCTTCGGCTCCCTGCTGCCACCTCTCGAGTTCGGCTCCCCTTCTTTTTGTGCACTCTTGCTGCCTAGTAGCCCATCCAACCTATCCATGATAGCCTGAGTTCGCCTCTCCATCATCGCGTCTATCTTTGTGTCAAGAGTCCCAAGAGACTGCTCTTGCTGAATTCTTAACTTCTCCATGTCGTCTCTCAAGCGTAACTCTCTCTGTTCCGCTTCTCTTGTCATTCGCGACAAGTTCTTCGCTATGCGCTCGTCCGTTCTCTCTTTCAAGTGTTTTTCGCTCCTACCAACTTCTTGTCTGTTGCGGTTTATTTCTTCCCGCAGACTTTCTCTTTCAATGTGAACTGCTCTTTCTAGTTGACTCATTCTTATGGACATCTGTTCATTTTGTTCTCCTATACTGCCCACTATGTTGTTCAAGGCTTCTTCTAGTGCTGCCCCGTTATCCACGAGTGGCATCACTAGTGGTGGTGTAACCCTGTCGGTCCTAGGTAGCCTCGCGCTGGTCGAGATTCGGATCTTGACTCTCTGCCTCGACGTCTTTTCATTATCCACATCAGGATCCGCCAATGCGTTGCCTAGCCCTTTGTTTCTACTCTCCCCAGTTTGCGGCTCTGAATTTGTCATAATCGCGAAGCCTCTCGACTGGCCTGGTGTGTTTGCGTTTTTGCTTATCGTTCTCACCACACCAAATTTGTCCATGGTTCCAGTCTCTCTTTCGACGTATGCCTCATTCTCCTGGGTCGAACTATTGAGGCTGACTTGAGACCCAAAGTCAATTGCTCTTCATCGTCCTCCTCCTCCTGGGATTCACCTTCATTTCCTGTGCCCACTCCCATGAAAAATGGAAAGATGTTTCCTAAGGTGTTCCTCATTCTTTCTGAGAACGATGAGGACGTTGTTTTTTTCTCAGTGCCGCCTGCCATCATGGTGTTGTCTGTTGGAGATCTTCTAGTTGCCACTATTTCAGTTGAAATGTCGGACAGTTCCGACATCTCCTCTCGATCCAATGTCCCGGTGGAAGTGGCAAAATCATGGCCTTTTTCTACCGGAGTAGATTCTCTGCGCTCCTACCAACTTCTTGTCTGTTGCGGTTTATTTCTTCCCGCAGATTTTCTCTTTCAATGTGAACTGCTCTTTCTAGTTCACTCATTCTTATGGACATCTGTTCATTTTGTTCTCCTATACTGCCCACTGTGTTGTTCAAGGCTTCTTCTAGTGCTGCCCCGTTATCCACGAGTGGCGTCACTAGTGGTGGTGTAACCCTGTCGGTCCTAGGTAGCCTCGTGCTAGTCGAGATTCGGGCCTTGACTCTCTGCCTCGACGTCTTTTCATTATCCACATCAGGATCCGCCAATGCGTTGCCTAGCCCTTTGTTTCTACTCTCCCCTTCCAGTCCATGTACTTCCTGGTTGTCATTCATGGCCTGGTCCGTATTGACCTCCACTTCTAACATTTCTTTTCTCTCCTCTGAGGTCTTCTGACTCCTCGTTTCAACCATTCTGCCTGAAACCGTCTCCCCTTTGTCGGTCCGGGTTCGTTTGATCCGATCCACAAAAGGGTCGGTCATCGTTTCTCTTTGCTTTTTAGGTATGAATTTCCTAGAGCTATTATTTCGTTTAGGTATCCTTGACTTGTCTAGACTCATTCTCAGTTTGTCACTTTTTAATGCCTATTCACTCAATTCGATTGCTAGTGACTTTATAGTTTGACTATCAATAATAATGACACAAAATTCTTTTAAATAGTGACCACGAATTCCTGTATGTTACCAGAGTACAGTTTGTATATAATTTATTCACACTAACCGATTATCGGTCGTAAGATTTGAGAACTAGCACAATATGATGTTATCAGTCAATTTAAAAGATGTTGATTTAAAATCAAAAACAAAAAAATATATATGATGACAGAATATGAATACTTCTATAAAAAAACGTATGTGTATTGTACTTTTAGTCGGTCGTAGTACAATAGTCGAACTTATATTTTAAAGAAAAAGCTTTCCCTGCTTGGTGCTGCACCAAACAGACAAAACTTTGAAGGCAGTAATTTTATCAAGTGGGCGTCTATTGCACCCACCGAGTACTGTGTTACCTATCTGCCTTTGGACTGCCCGAGCTAAAGCTACTAAAATCCTCAGGGCAGTCACTTTTCACAAAAACGTATTGGGGTTCAATCTACACCAATGAATTAGCTCTTTTTAGTTTAGACTTAGTGTAGCGAATATCCGAGTTCGGACCTGTTTTGTCTTGGTCTGGTTTTTATTGAAAGGCAAGTTACCAGTGCAGTCACTGATTCCTAGCCTGTCTGTTAATAATCTAATACCTCTCACTGTAGTCTTTCTTCTGTTTACCTAAGTCCTTTAATAAAATTAAACCCCTCCGGATTGGAACCCCTCTGAGTTAGCAAATGTAAGACCCCTCCGTATTGGAACCCCTCTGAGTTAGCAAATGTAAGACCCCTCCGGATTGGGACTCATCTGAGTTAGCAAATATAAGACCCCTCCGGATTGGGACCCCTCTGGTTTTGTAAAAGTAGCTTTTCGGAGATTTCCTTCTTTCAACCTATACCCTTCCGGATACGTTCTCCGATGCTATTTTGCTTTTTAAATTAACTAGGAAGGGTATGTAATGCTTTCCTAGACCCTTCCGGATTGAAGTTAAGCCTCTTATTTGACAATTCACGCTAACGGTGAAGGGTCTTATCGCTAGCCTAACTTCGGCTCGATTAAGGTTTTCCTATGCCTTTAGCCTTCCCTTTTCGTCTAGAACAGCCTAAAGTTACTTTATTCAACCGCTATTACCTTCTGGTAGGGGTGTAAGGGCTTTCCTAGAAAAAATCTTATAAAACCTGAAGGGTCTACCCTCCCAAATTGGTGAATTTGCTAGAAACAATCTCAAAAACTTTTCAAGCTTACTTTTTTGAAAAACTTTTGTCCCTATCAGTAAGCTCAGCTGATGTCTGATCTATTGGTACCAAGATTAACTGGATCTGTCCAGTAGTTCCAAAGTTATTAACCAAAACGTCTTTTTTCTAAAGTCAAAAAATTTCTCTCTGATAAGTTCCGCCTAACTTTTTCCGCAATTCTGTTCTTTTCGACCTAAAAATTATTGATCCGAGCTCAAAAGGCCTATACTTTTCTAGTTCAATGCAAAAGACCCGATCTAAAACTCTTTAGTTGAAAAAATTTGCGAAAAACTATGCTACCTGTACCCCTCGGTTTCTCTGCAACCCGGAAAGCTTTCGGGTAGCGGGTTTTAAAACTTGTAGATTCACTAGTGGACTTGTCCGAACAAATATTTTTACTGTCCTAACTCAAAAATTTCAAAAAATTTTCTGAATTTATAGTGTTTCGTACTATCAAAAATCGCAAAAATTCGGTTTTCGGTGCCAAAATAGTTCCAACCACTTCCGAACTAAACTTAACCGGTTCTACCTATTATAGTAGTGTAATAACGATGTAACACACTAATTTAGCGCTTTTTTCCGTTTCAACAAATGTCGACATATCAAAAATCGCGATTTGTGGGGGGATCAAAATATCGCTATTTTGACCCTAAAAACCGGTCTGCTTTCTGTGTTTTTTACTGAAAAACGATATAGGAGTATTAATATAGGCTATATAAGTAATAATATTAGTAATACTATACCCCTCCGGGTTTGTTTAATGTCCGAATTAAGGTGCTTAACTCGGATATTCGCAGTTCGGTGAAGGGTCACTACAGTGCAGCACTGTCGAGCCCCCAACAGATTACTTTTTTAATTCTTGTACCAAAAGGGATACAAAACTTGTTAACGATACCCAACAGTCGATTGTTGTTGTCGTTGAGCCCCTTCTTCTTGCTCCTTGTACTGCCTGCCGGATCAATCTTCTCCCAAGACCCCTCCGGATTGAGCGCAAATCAGCTGACCCTTCCGGATTGAGCGCAATTTATCATTAACGTGCTTAAATGCTCAAATAACCCTACAGATAAGCCTCACAAACGGGCCACAAAATTGATCGTAACGATCCTGACTGATATAAATGTCTGTAACAACAATATATCTATCAACAACAAACGGGAGGGTCGGATCACATCTTGTCTGGGGGGATGATTTCTACTGATTTTTTCCTTTTTTATTGTTTTTGGTTTTTTCGGTTATTTTTTATGTTTTTTGTTTTTCTTGGCTACTATACTACTTTTTGTTTGGTTTTATATATAACTTTAAGTGTTTTTGGTCACGGACCACTCAGGAAATGACGGGAACGCGAATCCCCCCACCCTTCCTGGTTCGTGAATTTTCGGTCTTAACTAGGTTAAAAAGCTATTCACGGTAATCCGGAGGGCTTCCGCGTTCCGAATTACCCTTCCATCCCGGTGGTTTTGGCCTACTAAGGGCGTTAATGTGAGCATCCGCTCGGCGCGGAGTGCTCGTCAACGGTTCTGCCGGTCATGATGTTAAAAAAGAATAACACCCAGGAGCGCCATAAAAACATCTATGTAACATTCGCCCGGAAAATACATATCGACGGAAAATAAAGCTAGGTCCTAAGACGACTGGCTAACGTCTAAACAGAGCTTTACATGCTTTTCAACGTCTCTACCAAGCCAGTACTTTCGGTGGTCTTTCTAACATCGGGTCGACAAAATGTTACTGCTTTCGGCTTCGGTCAAAACACTCAGATTAACTTAATTACATGCAGAAATAGTGAGCTCATGGCTGGGTCTCAGTATCCCCAGACCACGAGGTCACTCCTAAAATCAGGGCTACTACTATTTATTGAATTATTATTGTTTTTGTTCAGTAGATAAAAATGACTTTTGACGTTTCTTAGAATTATTACGTCATCAATTCGAAATTTTAAAATTTCGGAATTTCCAAATCCTTCAGCATTCCCGATTTGTCCAATCGTTCGAATAACGCTCCTATTCCTTCAAAGTTGCCAATATGGAAGGTTCGATGCTAAAACCCGAAATTGCTGCGTTTGCATTTTGGTGCATTCTGGTCGAATGTCACATAGTTTACGCGGTTTGATTGAAACGAACGGGTAGCACAGTAGATTTATTAGACGTTTGAGGAAGATTCGGATTGTATTGAGTTTTATTTTGGATTATATTTTTTTCAGATCTGGGTTGCAACGGATTTCTGATATTGGTTTTACCTTCATCCAATTGACTAGTCGAGACAGATATCGCCGGTTGGAGAGATTGGATAATTGGGTTAACGCGAAACGTTTTAAAACCAGCAGCACGGGGTGGCGGTTCGATTTTTTGAGCAAACTGAATTTCTTCGGTTGTTTTGTTCACCCATGCTTTCTGTCCTTTTACTTCCAGCAAGACTCTCCTCGGGCAAATCTATCGAACTTGGTTTCTCTTTCATGTCTTCAAGAATCGCATTTTCAGTTATGGTAACTTTGGCCAATTTAACTCGATTTTCTTCAGCAAATTCTTCCAGTTCTAATACATTTTTCTGCGGTTTCAAGCTAAATTTAGCTTCATTTTGTCGCTCTATTTCTTCACGACGCAAGTTTGCAATTTTCAGCTCTCGACTTCTTTGGCTAGAAGTCACTGACGCAGACAAATACTTAGAAGATTTTACAAGAATTTTGTGCGATGTGGTTACAGAGCTTCGTGATTTAAAACTTTCAATGTGGCTGAAGGTCTGTTTGTTGTCAAGATACTTTCGAGATTTAGTTAGGACTTCATCGTTTTTGTGTGTTAAGAGCTCTAACCAATGTTCCAAAACTGCTTTGTCGGATTCTCGTGAGGTTAAAAAAAATCTTTATTTTTGGAGACGGCGGCTTTTTGCGAGCATTCTTTACAACTTTGAAGCCATTTTTTTGATTTTAACAGTGCAGTCTTTCCTTTCAATGGCCTCAAGTATGCACTCATGGTTTATGTCCAACTCTTTTTCAAGCTTGGTTCTAGCTAGCGTGAGACGGTTGATCTTATCGGAAGCCAGAGACGGGTAAGCTGTAGGCGAAGACGGGTCGGCAGCCATCGTAAAACAAGTGACTACACTGAGCGTCAGACAACCCCTGGGAGCGAGATCCGAGGGAAGAAATTAGCACAGTATAATAAACATGGAAAAAACTCTCGTTCAACGGAGGAACTGCTATGAGAAACTTTATCTGGCCTACTAACCTAACGTTAACAGATAAAAGATGCTAGCAGCTCGATAAATATAATTTCAAATAAATTAAAGTAAATTCAATTGACTTTAAGGTAAACGAAAAACTAAATTCGTTTCTAATTTATGCAAAGACTTTGAATTAAAACGGACAACTTGTTTTTTGGGGACCTTCTATGCGACTAGTTTAGTTTGCTTCCTTTTGAAACCTTTTCGTTGATTTTTACCATTTTTCTTTTTTCGCTTATTTTTTTCAACAATGGTTTTCAATTTTTGGCTGTGTCGTAATAGAGTGGTTAAAAATTTTAATTCGAGCGAGAAACTTGATGCAAAGCTTTATATTGTTTTGAATGGTTTTCTCTTTTGCATTTTTTCGAGAAACAATATGGTTTAGAATTGAAATAGTTAAAGGGACAGACTCCAGTAAAACGGGAGAATGTTTTCTGTGCCATCTCGGTGACAATAAATGGTTGCAGTTATTCGGTTTCTATAATTGTTTAATAGTCGATTTAATTGCAAAGCAGACAAACATTGAAAGTTATTGCTTATATGCTTACTTATAGAAATGTTGATTAAGTCATGCCACAAAACAATATCATTCCGGGAGGCTAATTGTGGTTTATTGTGTAAAATGAATTGAGCTGTTTTCTTTGCAGAATAATTTAAAGAAAGTCCCTTTATGGCTAAACAACTTCTTTGCAATATATCTCTCAGCTTTCGGCGTCGAGCTTGTATTGCATAAAAAAGAGAGCTTGCTCCTAAGATGAAAACCATTACAGGTAAGGAGAACGCTACATTTAGTTATTTTATGATAAATTTTAGACTCTTAGAAAAAAAATTAAGACAAGACCCGTGGGTGAACTGTATGATTACGCTTATGTGTGCACGGTACTGCACACTCAAAGATTACGGGCTAAGGCGGTTCGTTTACGGACTAAAACTTAAACGGGCGCCAACGGAAGCGGACAAGTTGAGTGTATTGATCTGAAAATCAGACAACCCCTAGGAGCAAAACCCGAGGTAAGAAATCAATTCAAACAAACATACACAACTACGGCGAAGTACGGGCAGTCGCGTTGGGTGAACGTTTTTGGGGTGGATATGCGACGTTTTGCTATCGGACCGATCAAAAAATCGGTACTAGTAAGGTCGAGTTGAGTGAACTGCTATAAGTTTCAGACAACCGCTAGGAGTAAAACCCGAGGTAAGAAATCTTTTCGTTGAGAAACAATATGGTTTAGAATTGAAATAGTTAAAAGGACAGACTGAGCGAATTGGAAAAAGTGCTAAAAGTGCCTTCTATATGATTAAGCAACTCACTCAACAAAACAAAAGTCGGGATAGAGGCAACAATGTTTGATTGTTTAGAACATAAATACCCAAAACTTTGGTATTTTACAACGTTCTGGGCAAAAACAATTGAAAATTGGATCAAAACTTTCAAAAATTTTTCTACTTTCCTTGAAGTTTAGTTATGAAAACCCTTTAGCGGTTTTCTCTAGGTTTTTTTTTGTTCAGGTTATAATATCAAGTATTTAAGAATAAGGGTAGGTTTTGGTTCGGTTTGTACTCAAAATTCATTGTACAAAAGTCTACAGCAATAAAATGGGACTGAAATTTAACGTTTTTACAATTTTTCTGACGGTTTTTCTTTTCTTGGAAAGTTAGATCTCCGATTCAGTGAGCGTAGAGTTGTTGAGCGTTTTTTCCGGATTCACACTCTGTTTTCCTGACAATCACTTCTCGCTGGAGACGTATCTTGATATAGAAAAAGGGCTAAAAGTGCCTTCTAAATGATTAAGCAACTCACTCAACAAAAGAAAAGTCGGGATAGAGGCAACAATGTTTGATTGCTTAGAACATAAATATCCAAAACTTTGGTGTTTTACAACGTTCTGGGCAAAAACAATTGAAAATTGGATCAAAACTTTCAAAAATTTTTCTACTTTCCTTGAAGTTTAGTTATGAAAACCCCTTAGCGGTTTTCTCTAGGTTGTTTTTTGTTCAGGTTATAATATCAAGTATTCAAAAATTAGGGTAGGTTTTGGTTCGGTTTGTACTGAAAATTCATTGTACAAAAGTTTACAGCAATAAAATGGGACTGAAATTTAACGTTTTTACAATTTTTCTGACTGTTTTTCTTTTCTTGGAAATTTAGATCTCCGATTCAGTCAACGTCGAGTTGTCGAGGGCTTTTTCCGGATTCACACTCTGTTTTCCTGACAATCACTTCTCGCTGGAGACGTATCTTGATATAGAAGAAAAGTCCTTTGAGTACTCCATTGCTCAAACTAGTTCCAGGTTTGCCACACTTTTTCTGGGGTTATTGATGGCACAGCGTTGGAAAGAATAACTTAACTCCCTTTTTTGGAAAAACCATAAGTTTTCCTCAATAATCACCCCCTTTTTTGACAAAAATTTCTTTTTCACCGAGCAAATAGCTCTTTTTCCGCTAAAAGTGCCTTTTTCCACAATTACTTCCGAGTCGCGGCACCAAAACATTCCTTTGAAAATAAGGACGGTCGGGAAAAACACTTGACAATAAAGACGGTCGGGAAAAAAACATTTAGTTCAAGTTTTAGTTCCTAAGGTTAAAGCTTTTTCTTAGTTTTAAGTAACATTTTTGCTGAAAACTGACCCAAAAAGTTCTATTTGAAATGACTACATCATAAAACAGACGCATAGTTATTGTTCACATTGACCGATTCTTACAACATTTGGCTGACTAAGCTATAGAAAACATATTTGGTCTTAATATTTTACTTTGTAAAACTCCTCGAGTTCTCTTTCCTTTTCCGCCACCTCACATAAGCATCAATTTTAAGGTGTAACGACGGATCTTACAATGTTAAACATGAAGACCAAAGATGTTTGTCATGACCTAATTAGCTGGCACTAATTAAGCAAAATGTGAACAAATTTCACTTGTAAAATTTTGCAGTTGGGGGAAGGAAAAAGAGACACCACTCGTTACACCATAAAATTGATTCTTAGGTGAGGGGGAAAAGAGCCTAGCTCGACTTTCAATTTGATCGACCTAAAAAATCGACAAACATTTGAATTAACTTTCGATATCTCGTGCCCGAATCTCGATAAATTTTTGAATGCGCACCTAGTTATAGATTCCAACAAAGTTAGCGACTCAAATCAAACTTACCTTTTTTCCTATCCCCCACACTTCTCATTTTCATTTGGCTCTTTTTCAGTTTCCCTTATGGTTTTTCTGAAATTCGCTTAAGTAAAATCTATTTAAAATGAGTTCTCATTTTATATACTGCAATCAAATGTGTCAGGTGAACATGTGATCAAATTTTTACAACAATTCGGCTCTTCTTCGTTCCCCCCCCCCCCTCTTACCTGCAAATTTTTATATTTGAAGTTACTGTTCACTTTGTCCGATTATCGTGAAAATTTACATGCAGACTAATTAGGCCATAACAAACATATTTAGTTTTCATAAATAACCTTGTAAGACTACCCGTTAGACCATAAAATTCATGTTTGAGTGAGGTGGGGGGAAAGGGAAAAAAGCCAACTTTTCCTATATGCAATTTTTGAACAGTTTCATTTTGTAATTTTCGAGGGTGGGAAACTGGAAAAGAGCCAGTAGCGGATTAAGTTGTACTATTTTGTGATATCCACTTTTAGATGACTGGCCTTAAAATTTTTCAAAAGGCGCATTTGGGTTAATATATACTAATTTTATTAATATATACGCGGGGAGCGCGATTTCTTGGTCGAAATTTTGAAAAAGTTGCGTGCTGCGCAAAAAATTTGGTGGTTTTTTTTCCAGTTTTCCCCCGCACTTTCAAACTCAAATTTGAAAAGCTTATTTAACGTTGTCATAATGCAATGAAATTTGGCATGATGAACAAATCGACGACAACTGTGAACAGATTTGGGCTCTTTTTCCTTCCCCCCCCCCACCTCACACGAGCTTCAATATATTAGTGTAACGAGTGGTTTTACGAGGTTGAGTACAAAGACCAAATGTAATTGTCGTGGCCTTCCTTATTAGTCTATATGTAAATTTTCATAACAATTGGACAATGTGGTCAACAAATTCACATGTAAAAATTTGCAGGTGGGGGGTAAAAGGAAAAAGAGCCCAGATTTGTTCTTCATACTTAACAGCGTAGCATCACGCATTTAGCCGGAATAACATACAAAAAAAACATAAAACTCGGTATTTTGAAAGATGGGAACTGGAAAAGAGCCGATTTGGTCAATATAAGCTCTTTATAGTGATTTGGGAGGGCTCAAAAAATCAATTTGGTCGACCTAAAAAAAGGTCGAGAAAAACTTCAAAGTTTTTTTGAAAATCCGACCCCTCCCCCTCGAGAAATTCCTAGATCCGCGCCTGAAAAGAGCCTTCATTTTTTTCAGTAGTCTTACGTGTTTTTATGGCTGAACGCATGATTTTACGATGAAAGGTATGCTGAAAAAATTTGTTCACAATTGTTAGTTTGTTCACCATGCAAATTCTCATTGAATTTTGACAAAATAAATATTGTTTTTCACGACTGAAAGTCAAAGTTGGAGGGGTGGAAAAGTTATCGAGCCCAAACTTATCGAGCTAAAAATAAATGGGTCACACTGTTTGTTTTCAGTAAATTCTAAGAACAAATGATGGTGAAGTTAATTCGGTTCTGAGTTAAGTGGGCGGGAAAAAGGAAGAAGCAAAAGTCAGCTCAAGAGCAACTCAATTATCGCCAAAGAAGTCAAATTTTATTAAACAGTTCGCGTTAACCTTTAATTTTTGTCACCCTCAACCAACTTGGCTCAACTTTTATCGACTTTTTTTATTGAACTTGCAGAAAACTGCCTTTGAATAAACTGAACTGAAAAAACTATGAACTCCTCGTGTTTTTCGACAATTACTGAGAGTCTAATTGCAGGATACGGGGATGACTTGTCGCCTATCTCGAATGAAATGGAGCCTGGAACAAAATGAACCCAATCATCACTTAAGCCGAGGAGAGAGCTCCACAAACCCACCCCACTCCTGAGCTCAGAGTCGACAATAGAAAACTGGTGAGTTTAATCAACAGACTGCTACTCTTTATTTCACATCAATTTTTTTCTAGTTTTTGTCATATTTTCTCGCAGTTACAATTAGTAACACTGGCTCTTTTCCATTCACCCCCCCCCCCCCCCGCCCCTTTCAAAATACCGAGTTTTATGTTTGTTTTACGTGTTATTAGGGGCTAAACGCGTTATGTTACGCTGTAAAATATGAAGAACAAATCTGTTCAGAATTGTCGGTTTGTACACCACGCCAAAATTCATTGCATTATGACAACGTTAAATATACTTTTCAAAATTGAATTTGAAAGGGGGGACTGGAAAAGAGCCGTAACACACTGTAAAATGAAAACTTCGTTCGAGTCTGGATATCTAAAACGAACTGTAAGAAAGAACACATGCTCCGCTTCAAACGGCAAAATGAGTGCTAGCAATATTTGTTGTTGTTTTTTTCCATATCCCCCCACCTGCCACGAGCACCAATTTTATGGTGTAGGGGAGTCTTACAAGGTTAAGCATGGACACCAAATATGTTTTCCATAGCGTATTAGTGCGTGCGTCAATTGTCAGTTCAATCAGACAATGCGAATGTTGTGATTTGTTTTTAGTTTCGGTATTTAATTAATACCTTCGGTATTTAATTAAAACCAGTTAACTTAGTTCGATACGACCACCGGTCGATTGTAGAGTGTTCGTTCAGTTGTCCTTTTAGAACGTTTTAAATTAACACACTCTATTTTATCCGTTTTATCCTTTTAAGTAATTGTACATTAGTTGAACATAGATCGTAGTATTAGAACACTTTATTATGGCGCAGTCTAATGGTTCAAACGTGCGTGGAATTCCCCCCTTTTGGTCTAATCACAACTTAGAACCACCTCATGCCCGTACCCAATGGAGCGACCAATTTCAATTGGCGATCATTGCGAAAGAAAACCTGGACATAGAAAGTCTTCACGGACCAGAAGCTCCAGAAACGCAAATCCCCAATCTAGAACAAACTACAGGAAGCAAGTCGGACACAGACAGAGCCAGCAAAGAGACAAGGAAGAAACTCGCAATTAAACAGTACGAAGCAGCCGAAGAAAAGCGGATCAACGAGGAGAAAAGGAAGTTTAATTGAATGAGACGAACGGAGGCGGATAAGAAACTGCGCTCAATTTTATTCCTAGCACTAGGGAGCGAAGGAAACAAGTCTCCATGCAAAAGAACCCGAGGGTCAAGATTTTAGCAATTTCCTTCACAGAGTTCTGGACTCTACCTGATGCAGCATTCAACAAACCGCCCACCACAATGTTTGAAAGATATAAACTACTCAAACGCAAACAGAAAGATCGGGAGTCTTATGAGCAATTCTGGGGAGCCCTAATGAACTTGGCGAGTAAGCGCAAAATTAAGGAAAATGACGAGACGGAATGGATAAGGGATGTTTTGCAACATGAGAAACACAGACACCCAAAGGAAACTATTTTCAGCCACGATAAGCCCGACAGAAGCTCTGAACCAAGCCTTGATTGACGAAAAGAGATATTTTAGTAACCAAAAATTGACAAATCTTTTAACAATCATAATCAGATTGAGATGGAACCAAGCCTCAATTGTGCCATTCTGCCAGATGGCACAGCGCAACCTTCCGGTGACACGAGAAAAAACGAATAAAGGCCTTATTAACGAAAAAGTATTGCGAAGGAGGGTAGGAATATTCTAGAATTTTTATTTTCAAAATTTCGATTGAAAAGTGAATATTTCTGAGAAATACAAAAAGACGGCCATTTTGACGAAAAACGACAAAAAAGCAGAACAACGACAAATATTGTGGAAAACGGTCGCACAAGTGTTAATGCTACATAGCATTAAAGTATGAAAGTATAGTATAAAGCCAGTATAGTTGCTTATCAATATCAGCTATATAGCTCAGCGTATACATAGTGCGTTCCGGGGAGTTCGGCGTGGGTTCGATTCTCACCTAAGTCGTTTCAATTGAGAATCCTATTTGAGCCGAACCTGACAGAACATAAAATGCTAATATTTTAATCGGTTCAAAATTTGTTTGCAATTGAGTTTCTGTTAATTAAACTGCGTGAATTAAGTATGAACTCATTGTGAAAAAACACATAAATCACACAAATCAGGGCATGAACAAGCCCACTTTTTAACTTGATACGTGTAATGTTGTTGCTAATTCCGTGCAATAAAAATTACTAAAATTCGCCGTTTATTGATTCTCTTGAATTAAACCGATTCTGTTTCCTGTTTTTATAAGTTATAAAAAAGGCCAGAATATTTTGGTGCCGCGACTCGGCAACACACAACTGAGGACCGACCCGAACACAATTTAATGCAAGCTCGAATTGAATCAAGGAACGACCCCTGCACAAGTTTGTGAGACCTCCATCTGCAAAGCAAGGAGCCCTGCCTACTTTTGTGTGACCTCAATTTTTGAATTTTTGAAAGAAGGCCCAGCTCGAACACAATTTTAGGCGACCTCAAATTGAAGCAAGGAACGACCCCTGCACAATTTTGTGCGACCTCAAATTGAAGCAAGGAACGACCCCTGCACAATTTTGTGCGACCTCAAATTGAAGCAAGGAACGACCCCTGCACAATTTTGTGCGACCTCAAATTGAAGCAAGGAACGACCCCTGCACAATTTTGAGCGACCTCATTCTCCAAATCAAGGAGCCCTCCACAATTTCGTGTGACCTCAAGCCAAAAACGGGGAAAGCACCACAAGTCAAAACAAAGCCGACAAGCCAGAAGGCCGACATCACACAAGGCGGAAAGTGTTTTTTTTTGTGGAATCTTCGTGTACTTTTGGACTCAGGCCCGTGAACTACCGACAAAAAATTTGTAAGATCAAACCTGTGCTTTCAACTAACTTTTAGACTCTAATTTGTGCTAGTTTTTTAACCAAAAAAAGAGCTACTTTTTTGATTATCAGTGCTATAAAATTACATACGATGTTGTTAATTGCAAACCGATTAAGACCGTACTAGATACCTAATCCTAGTTCATACCCAGTACCCTATTACCCCAGGATAATCTCGAACCAAAAAAATTTTGTGAAAAAAAAAAATTCAGAAAATTTTCCAAAAAATTTTCGCAAAAAAAAATAAATAAAAATTTTCAAAAAAAAAAAATTCTCGAAAAAAAAAGTTATTCCAACTTTTCCCAAAACTTTCACTGACAAAAAAAAATTTTTTTTTTTGCCCGAATTTAGAGCAAAATCGGAAAACACCGTTTTCGTCTCGCCCGTTCAACCGTTTTAACCGTCAATCGTGTCGAGCAATTTTTTTGAGTGAATCCCTACCTCGGTTTCTTCCAGTGGTTGAATAAACTTTAAAAATTTGCTCGGCTCGCCCCGTTTTCGGCCGCATACCGCCGCGACCGTTACTACTACCGTTTCGCCGTAAAGTCGTTGAGTTTAACCGATAAACCGTAGGCGTTAATTTAAATAGTACTGCTTCGAAAACCTTACAAAACCCTCAGCTAAGGGTTCTGAAAGTTCTTATCGTGATAATTTTTTTTTTCTTCTATAAGACGACTTTACATCAACAGACTCCTTAAATTGATTGCCATTAAAACAACCGTATCACTTATCACTCTCAATGGTGTTCATCATTGCTGCGAGTTCTCTCCATCACTCCGTAAATACATTACCATTAACTCTACAAAAACGCCTCGACGACACTTTTAAAGCAGTTCCAGGTTTAAGCTTTAATTTGAATGCAAATAACCGGCAAAAGACTGTTCAATATCTTTTAAGCAATTCCCCAAAATGTATGATAGAGAAAAACTTTATAATTTGGCTTGATGTTATAAATAATTCCTTGAGCAAGCATAGATCAAACAACGATAACCCACTTACACCAGAAAGTCCGATTAAAATTTTAGAAGAGTACAAAAACAAAATATCAGCCATTATTTACGTACACCGTCAAAATACCCCTACTATTTACGGACGTTTGGTTGAAACAGGAATATTAACAATTAATGTGACCAAACATTTAATATCAAAAAGAAAAGCTAGCAATAAAGAATTAATTTGTAAGCTTAAATTAATTCATCCTCCGGCGTTTTTAGAAATAAAAAATTTGAGAATCATTCGACGTTATTTCCCCAATCTGTCCGAACTTATCAATAAAGTTAAAAGTCGTCGACCAAGTTCAAGGAAAAGAAAAGCAGATAAGCAAAAAATTTCACAAATGACAACAGTCGAAGAATATTTAACATTTGTTAGGCATTATAAACCTTGATTTTTTTTTGATTAGTTAAATTCATCTTTATTTTCAATCTTGTAGTTTGTTGTCCTTCTGTTCCGTAGGCAACGAGAATCGTAGGGGTCTTGCGAGGATCCTCTCGTTCGGTATAGGACGCGGCTACTTGATTTGACTCTAGTTTGATTCCGTCAACCGACACTATTTTTTTTTGCTCTTATTTAGAAACAAATATTTCAAAATGGAGCTTGATCTCGGCCAGAAGCTAAACAAAATTTATCTTGCCAATAAAGAGTTAGAAACAAATCTTTTCGATTACCATGCCAAAATTACGGAATATATAAGTGCGAATGATAGACCAGCTAAAATTGAAACGTACATAGAAAAATCTAGCATTTGCTTACAAAAAATTATAGAGAAAAATGATGAGCTTAAATCTTTGTCTATGCACAGCTAGAACGCTGCTGAAACAATAAATCAACTTGAGTTTTACCTAGGATCTACCACTGCAAAACATGACGATGTATTAGGTCTTGCTAAAAATTACTTTCATATTAAACATCAAGAAGACCAGGTAGCAACTGCACGAACCCCAACGCCAAGCAAATCCGTCTGTTCCAAGAAACCCCTTTCACAGCGTTCTAAGATTGCATCAATGACGTCGAGTGAGCGTTGAAGAGAAGCAGCCCTTGCAAAAATTAGACGCGAGGAAGTTGAACGCCAAGTAGAGGCTAAGCTTCGTTTGAAAAAGCAAGAGATCCAGATTCAGTCGATGAAGGGTCAACTTGATCTTGATGTGGTTGTAGAGGAAAGCCGTCAAAAGCTAGCTGAAGCAACTATCGAAGAGGCTGAATATCTGGAAGACGCCTCTGAAATTTGTGAACTTCGTCGTACCAGATCGAAATTGGCAATGGCCGTTCAGGAGAACCAAACGGAGGAAGACAGGACAAGAAGTTGGGTGAACACTCAATTCCCAACTCAGGAGATAGTTCAGGCCGTGGCGCCAGTCCAAAGTGTCAATCTGGAACCAGCTTCCGAGTTCTTGTCATTTTCAAGTATTGAACCGCCTTTCAGTAGAAATCTGACGATGATTAATAATTCACATCCATTTGCTGATTATTTCGAAACCACTTGTATAAACTCACAGAATGTTAACGTCCCTCATACATCAAATACAAGTGTCAGCTTGCCAAATCCAAAGTTAGACAGTACGTATGAGCCACAGGAACAGCTACCTTTGACCAACCTATACAACTACAACCCTTTGATGCAGAGTAGTTTTCATCATTCTAATATCCCGACGAGCTCAATGCCCATTGCTCAACAAACCTTTTTCCCAAGTAATTCCGCAAATTTTGTGTACCAACCGCTTTTACCAACTAACGTTGGTCCTCTAAATCCTCCAACAGTCACCTTCTCCCCTAACTCATATTATGTCACACAGCCATCGAATGTTCAACCGTTCTCTAGCGGAGGAACAACTTTTTATGTCGGTGATCCTAACACTTTAGACGCCGCAATCTATTCAAAACCGCTGATAACGCCTTATACAAATGAGAACAAACAATATGGCCCATTTACGTCCTCGAACAGTAAGCCAATCACAAATCAAGATCTAGCTGAAATCTTGACACTGAGCCAGAAAGGTCCCTTGCCTGAATGGAAATTGTCTTTTTTCGACGGGAATCCGTTGCAGTGGCCTGAATGGTTTGGTCAGTTCAAAAGTGCAATCGATGCAAAAGTTTTAAGTGATGATGTTAAACTGACATATCTCAAAACTCTCGTTTCAGGCAAAGCGAAGAATGCAATTGCCGAATTCGCTTACAGTGGAGTATTCTACAAGGACGCTTTGAAAACTCTAGAGAGGAAATTTGGACAACCACAGACGATTGTGGCAGCTCATCTTGAAAAACTTTCGAATTTTCCACCTCACAAAATGCACAATTCAGAAAGCATTATCAGTTTGGCTTCCTGTATATCCAGTCTTGTCGCAGTTTTAAAATCGTTAGGATATGAGTTTGACTTGAAGAGTACATCCGTTTTGAATCAAGTTATTTCAAAATTGCCTCCAAATATGAAAGAGTCATGGTCTCTCCACTCTGTAGAGAAATGTTGGAGACAGCCAACCGTTTTAGACTTTAATGAGTGGCTCCGCGATAAGGCTGAGGCACATGAACTTATGCGTGTGAGTCAGAATAAGTCACGACCTGAGGAGACTCCAAAGACTGGTTTCCATAAACCACCTACAAAAGTTTTTGCCGCTGCTTCAAAAGTTGAAAAACCAATTTATGCTCCGTGCCTCCAGTGCAATGGTAAACACACACTCTGGAGTTGTTCTTTGTTTAAGGAAAAGACCCCAACTCAACGAGCTCAATTCTCCGCACAAAATAGGTTGTGTTTTGCTTGCTTACAACCTGACCACATGTTCCGAAAATGCCCTAAAGCCCGCAAATGCACTAAGCCTGGTTGTGAAAGCACCCATAATGTCTTGTTACATGGTGCTGAGAAAGTTTTCAGCGTAAGGTCTGCAAACAAAGAGTTAAACAATAGCAATAATGCAAGCCATTCGAATTCAAACAGTACTGCCCCGCCGAAACGGAATAAGCCGCAAACTTCGTCATCAAACGTAGCCGGTTCGTCGTCTTACAAGAAACTTACGGCACTCCTTCCTGTGCTTCAATTGGAAATAAGTTCACACACAGATGTGACCACTGCTCTTGTAATGTGCGATTCCTGTTGTACCCACTCATGGGTCTCGGCGGGCCTAGCACAGCGTTTAAGTTTAACTGGCCGACAGCTGGATATTCTGGTAAACGGTTTCAATTCGACGGAATCCGTTCCCACGCAACAAGTCGAAGTGAATGTTTTTGCCAAATTCGACCACCATGAATACTCGTTTAGGGTTACGCCGTTTGTGAAAGACAGTTTGACCGTTGGTTCCGAAACCATTGACGTTACCATTCTTCAAGACAGGTTTCCACATCTGCAGCCAATTAAACCTATTGTCTACAACTATTCCGACGTTGAGATGATATTAGGGCAGGATGTCTTTCATGCAATCAAGCCTCTCGAATACTTCCAAGGACGAAATCAAAACACTCCTGTCGCTGTCCGTATGCCCACTTCCATGACCAATTGGTGTTCGAGCCACCACTTTCAAGTGCAATGTTGAGGACGTAGCACTTGCTGACCAAGTGAAGAAATGGTACGAGCTAGAGTCGTATGGCACGTTTAAACAAGCTGATCCCCGTTCCTCAGCTGATAAACGTGCACAAAAAATTCTTGACTCAATCACGATTCATGATGGCAGTCGTTATATTGTCGGAATGCTCTGGGCTGATGACAACATTCATCTTCCCGATAATTTTTACGCTTCGTTGGTCCAGTTTAAGTCTCTTGAAAGGCGTCTAGAGAAAGATTTAAACCTGAAAACTCAATACGCATCAGATATCCGAAGTGATGTCTAGAAGGGTTACGTGGTCCCGGTTAGCCCTCACGACTCAAAAAACCGTTCAGACCGAGAATGGTACGTACCGCACCACCCAGTTTTAAATCCGAACAAACCCGGCAAAGTTCGGCGCGTTTTAAACGGTGCTTCTAGGTTTCACGGCAGTTCACTGAATAACTCCCTTCTAGTCGGCCCCGATCTGCTTCAGAACCTTTTATTCGTTTTAATGCGCTTCCGAGAGCACAAATACGCAATTTCCGCAGATATCGAAGGCATGTTTATGCAGGTCGGCCGGCCTACTAGAAAACGATCAACGTTCCTTGCGTTTTTTGTGGCGGGAGGACCCCACATCAGATGTGAGTGTATTTCAATATACAAGGCATATATTTGGAGCGAAAGATTCTCCGACATGTGCTAACTATGCTTTTCGCCGAACAGCCGTCGATAACCAAGATCGTTACCCCGATGCCGCTTGCGCCGTGCTTAACAACTTTTACATGGATGACTACCTTGGGTCTGTGAAAAACCCAGAAACTGCTTTAAGGTTAAGTCGCAGTTTAGTTGAACTGCTTAAGTTGGGTGGGTTTAATCTTACAAAATTTATTAGCAACGTTCCCAATTTGTCATCGAAACTAAATCCCCCTAAGACCAGCGCTAACAACAATAAGGAAATTTTTACCGCTGCGATTAATCCGGAAACCGCATTGCATGTTCTCGGTCTCAAATGGGACCACGTCACCGATACGTTGGTTGTGAGCAGAGGAGTCAACCGCGAACTCAAAGACTCTGTTACGCAGCGATCGGTCCTTAGTTTTGTGTCCTCCGTGTTCGACCCCATAGGTCTTGTCGCCCCGTATACCGTACGCGCACGTTTGTTGATGAAAGATATCTGGAGATTGAGTGGCCAACAGTGGGACGACCCACTGCCAATTGAGTTGTGCCGCAGATTCACTGAATGGCACTCTGGCTTGCCAGTTTTAGGGCAGCTCAAAATACCTCGTTGCTATTTTGACTTCTCAGTAGATGAGGTTGAGCTGCACATGTTCGGTGATAGCTCATTGGACGTTTTTAGTTCTGTAGCATTCCTTCGAGCTCAGAAAAACGCCTGTTCCAAATGTCAACAAGCGTTTGTTTTCGGTGAAGCAAGAGTAGCCCCGATGAAGATGCTTTCAATTCCGAAGTTGGAACTTCAGGCTGCGCTTCTTGCCAGTCGCCTGAAGGATGATATCGAGAAAGCTCTGACACTGAGTATTTCCAAAGTGTTCATGTGGACTGACAGCACAACAGTCCTTCAGTGGTTGAACTCGACAAGCAAACAGCCCGTGTTTGTAGCCAATCGAGTAGCCGAGATTCTGGAGTCAACATCAATTGACCAATGGTTCCATGTTTTGAGTGGAGACAACCCCGCTGACACCGGAACTAGAGGTATTACTGCTGACTCCCTCAAGCAAAGCAGTTGGGTAAACGGCCCTTCCTTTTTGAAAACTTCTGATTGGCCTTTCAATCCAAATAGGGAAGTTACTGACAAAATTCGCCTGGATGGTCCGGTCTACGATCTAAACGAGGGTTTAGAGGTCTCTTCCAATTTTCCGTGCACTGCTCAGGCAGTTTCGACTGACTTTGCCTTCCCTTGGGAAGAGTATAGCTCGTTCTCCAAGATAAAGCGACTGGTCGCATATATGTTGACACTCTCACCTAAGCATAGACATTTCAGATCCTCAGATAGGGCCATAATTGATCCAGCAGAACTTGTTATTTCAGAGGAAAAACTTTTGCAACTTTCGCAGTTAGAGTCATTCCCAGCTGAAAGTAAACAATTAGCAGCTGGAAAATATGTGAAAACGTCGAGCCGTATATCATCGTATTCGCCTTTTATCGGGCCGAACGGTTTAATTAGATCTACCGGCCGTATCCAACGTCTCTCTGCAATCGCATTCGAAACTCGCCATCCAATAATTTTGGATAGCCATCATTGCCTAATCCGATTGTTTCGCCGTTTTTATCACATTAAGCACGAACATCAGTCAGTCGACTACCTTCGTTCCGTCATTCATCAGCAATTTGTTGTACTACGCTTAAGATCTGCACTAAGAGCTATTGAAACACATTGCGTGTGCTGTAGAAAGCGAAAAGTGAAAACCGTTACTCCAATGATGTCTGACCTTCCCGCGGAGCGTCTAGGTTACCGCCAGCCACCGTTCTCGAACTGCGGCGTCGATTATTTTGGACCATTTCATGTAACCATTCGTCGATCTTCCGAGAAACGCTGGGGTTTTCTATTTACTTGCTTAACGACTCGCGCAATTCACATTGATTTGGTTCCATCCATGGACACAAGTTCATGTGTGATGGCTATCGAGCGCTTTATTTCTAGGCGAGGAACACCCTCAATAATTTGGTCGGACAACGGAACAAACTTTGTAGGAGCCGAAAAAGAGCTTCTTCTGTGCATCAAAAATTGGAACGCAGAAGCTCCACTGTCGCTCGTACACAAAGGCATTAAGTGGAAGTATAATCCGCCAAGTGCACCACATCAAGGTGGAGCATGGGAGCGAATGGTGCGCAGTTGTCAGCGTGTGTTTTATGCAATCTTAGGGTCAAGAAAGTTGACTGACGAGATTTTGAACACAACCATGTGCCTAGTTGAAGGTTCACTAAACGCCCGTCCACTCACTCCCGTTTCTGACGACCCCGATAGTCTTGAGGCTTTGACGCCGAATCATTTCCTCTTAGGTCAGCACAGTCTAAGGTTTCCGTCTCTAAGGTCGAGTGAAAATTATTCTCACTCTAAGCGCTATGCCCGTGCGCAGTCGTACGCAAACGCAATTTGGCAGCGATGGTTAAGTGAGTACGTCCCTACACTCAATAAAAGAGTTAAGTGGCATGCTCCTCCCGAATAATCTTTGAAAACGGGAGATATGGTGTGGTTAGTTGAATCCACTAGCCCTAGGGGCCACTACCCACTAGCACGCATAACGTCGCTAAACTACGGCAAAGACAACACCGCCCGTTCCGCAAACCTAAGGACTGTTTCCGGAAACTACACTCGGCCGCTCGTTAAGCTCGTTCCGGTTCTCGCTCCTTCGGGCGTGGAGGATGTTAATGCTACATAGCATTAAAGTATGAAAGTATAGTATAAAGCCAGTATAGTTGCTTATCAATATCAGCTATATAGCTCAGCGTATACATAGTGCGTTCCGGGGAGTTCGGCGTGGGTTCGATTCTCACCTAAGTCGTTTCATTTGAGAATCCTATTTGAGCCGAACCTGACAGAACATAAAATGCTAATATTTTAATCGGTTCAAAATTTGTTTGCAATTGAGTTTCTGTTAATTAAACTGCGTGAATTAAGTATCAACTCATTGTGAAAAAACACATAAATCACACAAATCAGGGCATGAACAAGCCCACTTTTTAACTTGATACGTGTAATGTTGTTGCTAATTCCGTGCAATAAAAATTACTAAAGTTCGCCGTTTATTGATTCTCTTGAATTAAACCGATTCTGTTTCCTGTTTTTATAAGTTATAAAAAAGGCCAGAACACATAAGAGACGAAAAAAACGAAGCCTCTTATCGTGGCAACAAAGCACTATAAGACCCTTATCAGCGGATTCTAGTGGAAAAGGAAGCTTCAGTTGGGAAGGAATATACCACGGAACCCTCCCGTGTCACAAATTGGAAGAGATAAGAGCGTTATCGCAGGAATATTACGGGAGCGGAGGCTTGGTCCCCCAGAGACTTTTTTATGTGAAGGGACTATATAAAACTGACTGTATAGCTACTTGGATGTCGTGAAACTTTAAATTAACACCGGTATAATTTGATATTTTAGAATATGAGTAGCTAGAAAGAGGAAAGGGTCAATCCATCTCCAATGGATTTAATATAGAACTGTCACACAAAAACATGTTAAAATAGGTTGTTCGAGCCGTGTTTTTAATGACAGTCACGTAGTCTGAGAATCCGAGACTCAGCTATGTGGTTGTGTTCGCATGTAAACGAAAGCTGATCAAAAGTCGTTTGACTGATGGCCTAAAAATTTTAACTTTTTACTTAGCCCTAAACAGACCAGAAAATCAACTGGCAAGGTCGAGACGGTGAAAACCGAGTAGGATTAAGGTAACTGACGCCTGCCAGTCGTTAATAGGTACTTTTTCTACGCTCAGTCGCTGTGTAGTATTTGGGCGAATGTTACATAGACGTTTTTATGGCGCTCCTGGGTGGGCCTGTCAAAGGCATAAGACCATCATGATCAGCAAGCGTTTCAGCGACGAACCCTCCGCTCCGGGCGTATGCCCGAGTTAGAGGCCTTAATGACCGTTATGGTACTAGGGAGAAGGTGCGTACCCTCCGTTCAGTACTATTTAGCTTTTTAACTTAGTTAATACCGAAAATTCCGGGGGCCGGAGGGTTAGGTGGGAAGTCATGAGCCCGCTTGTCCCAAGGTCCCGGGACCAAAAACAATTAAAGAGAAAGCGTAAAACCAAACAAAAATAGTGTATAACCAAGAAAAAGCCAAAAATAAATTTATTTGAAAACAAAAAAGTACAAAAAACAGTAAAAAATCCAAAAAAGACCAAAAACAGTAAAAAACGTAAAGTGACAGTTTATATGTTATTTCCGGACGAGATGTGATCTGACCTTCCTATTTGTTGTTGTTTCAGATTGATTTATATCGTTTCTGATAGAAAGATCGTGTGTTTTGGTGAAGGGTTGGATACCCTCCCTCGAGTGTAATTTGAGTGTTTAAGCACGTTAATGGTGATTTTGCCGGTGACCGGAGGGTAGAGTGGCAAGCTGACCGACGTGTTCCACACTCAACAGGGACATAGGGACAACATCCACAATGACTGTTGGGTATCGTTGAAGCAATTTTGGTGTCGTTCGGGTACTATTTCATTAAAACTTAAGTGGTGGGGTGCACGATTGGCGCGGTCCGATTGTACCCTACATCGATTGCAAATTTCCGGGTTAAGGGTCTTAATTCGGGTATTTTGGTGCAAAGGAGGGTATAGTACTATTCATTAACGACTACTAAAAGGTTATTATCCTTATTACATATTACTTATCTCCTAATTAGACCCAAGAAACACCCAATTTTGTAGACCCCCAAATTTTTGGATATCCGAGCTTTTCCGAACAGCAAAAAGCTTTTATATAGGGAGTAGCTACGTAGTTCGATCCCCCTAACTAAAGAAAGCGCGTGAGAAAAGACTCAGTAGAAGTTAGAAAAAACGAAAATTTTTCGATCAAAATTTTGATAATTTTCTGAATTTTGTCAATCGGTTTTGGGGATCGAGTTTTTGAAATTTTAGAGTTAGAGCAATAAAATTTTTTGTATTAGGAGCGTGCTAGCATAACTTGCTCGGCTGCCAGAAAAATTCTTGAGTAACCCTCCGATTAGCTCCGTGGATAGAGCTAACGACTTAAGGATTGGAAAAGGAAGGAATCGGAGGGTCCAAATTTGATAGTTTTTGGCCAAATTTTTGTCTCCAAACCAATTTTGGTCCGGTTTTTTGCATTATTCCAGTGCCGTACAGGGCTACTACGCTCGTTTCATTTATTTTTAGGCACTTTCGATAGGAATTGCGGAAAAAGTTTCTCAGAACCTATATAGGTGGTGAAAAAAGGCCATTTGGACAAACACGTTTTTGGCAATTTCTCAAAAACTAGCCAACCAATCGGGATAGTTATGGTACCATAAGTCAACGTTTTGGACTACTTTTTCGGACCGCAACCGTTTTTGGGTTGATAATCTTGGAAAAGAAAAATTTTTTAGAATTTGTTGGTTCGGAGGGTCCAAATTACAGGTAACCCTCCGAGCGGCAGAAAATTTTATCGAAACACCTTTTCATCCAACTGGGAAGGTTGACCGTGTCAGCCAATCTAGTTTTAAGTCAGGTGGACCGCTTTTGGAGACTTTATCATGGTAACATAACCTTTTTTCTTGATTTTTGGGGAACCCTCCGAGGTAACCCTCTAGAGTCAGCTAACGCCCTTAGCAACCCTCCTTAGTGGAAAATTTCCACGAGGTTATCCAAAGAAGTTAAAACAGCCCCCCATAGAGAATTTAGCTTGTTTTGACGCTTCCTCAAGTTAATTGAAGGCCCTTCTAAGTGAGGCTCAGAAATTTGAAAATTTTGGAGGACCCTCCGAAGTAACCCTCCGGAGCATATTAAGCATCTTATTGACCCTCCTTAGTAAATTTAAGGGGACCCTCCGAAGTAACTTGGGTGATTAAGGTACCCTCCGAAGTAGGCTAAGTGTCTTAGCAACCCTCCGAAGTAACCCTCCGGAGTGTCTTAAACCTTCTAAACAACCTTCCTTGTTAGAAACTTGAGGAAACCTTCTGTGGCAATTTGGGAAACGGAAAATATCCGTTTAATCAAAATCATATTAGGATATTAGGCGTGCTTATTAGGATCATAAGAGCCCATTTTGACCCGGAAATTCGTGATCAATTTTGGATTCTAGATCGGGTGTATCAGAAGTACCCGAACAAATTTTTTTTTTTCTCTGATTGTGATTTTGGTCGCGTGGTTGCCTTGAGCTACTTAATAGTAAAGTTCGGGCAATCCGGAAACAAATAAAGGAATACCTCGGTGAGTGTATTAGGCAAATACACACTCACTTGAGAAGAAAAGTTGTTCCCTACTCTCGTGCACTTGGAGCAGTCCGGGTGTGGGAGAGCTTTTTCATAGACTTCAGAAATTTTCGATCAGAGGTTGACTTGAGCCACTTAATAGGACAGCTCGGGCAATCGCAGGGCACCTAAAAGAAGACCTCGGTGGGTGTATTAGGCAAATACACACCCACTTGAGAAGACTGTGTCCTGGGCTTTGTTCTCTCGGATCATTCCGATTGGGGGAAGTCTTTTTCTTTAAGACTAAGTTTTATTGATCTGTTTCTGAATCATCACTGCTGTTTATCAAAGATTGTTTAATTTTAGCAAAGCAGTGACTTGATAAATTGTGTGGCAATAAATTGATACTGACAAAAGCTCGCTGTCACCTGTAAGATATTCTTATCTGATTATCTATTGTGTTTTGTGTGTTGATTATATCTTGTGAAAATTCTATTATACTATACGACAGGGTTGAGTTAGCATTATATCAATACTGAGCAGGCCCTGTGTGTGTAACTCTAGCTGAGTCACTAAGATTGTCATTGAGAAACCTAAGAGATTGATACTGACTTTTCGACATACGAATAGATTCCCAGGCTGAGCAAGGGCAGCACGCGCAAATTTAAAACTAGGCGTAGCCAGTCCTCGTTTAGCAGCGCCTCCGACGTGTTTGCCGAAACCGAATCGACTAAAGGTCAACCTGATCTTTCAGTGAGCGAAATGAGATTAAGGAGCGAGAAAAACCTCGATGGCGATCAAAGGCGGAGCGCCGAAGCCGGAACCGCGAGCGAAACGCTTGTGGACCCCTTTGACGAGGGAGAACAGACGCTCATTCGACCCGACTTTGAGCCGAGCGAGGACCTCGAGCGGGAGGAAGTCGAGAGGACGGAGGAGACCTCGGAGCGTTCCGAGGTCGAGCCGCGAGAGGAAGTGTTATTCAAGGGAATGTCCAAATCGGAGACCAAGAGTCACAGGTGGAGGGGAGAATATTAACATTCGGCTAGTACCCACTCATCTCTGGCCAAGCAGAGCAACAACGCGATGATGTCGAGTATAAGCCCGAATGAAGAACAACTGGGTTCGAAGGCCAAGAAGAGTTGGAAGTCTTTGTACGACGAGCGCATGGCGTCACTACCAACTGTAGGTTAAACTTCCAGTTATGACTACCCGGAGATAGCCCATCCGGATGTGAACTTCACACCGTGCCCAAGGAACGATATGAGCAGGAAGGCGTCGTCAGCCTCGCCGACCAGGCCCATGTCAGATGGAATAACGATGGGAGCGTCATCAACCTTCGACAGATTAATGACGTCGATGAGCAAGCAAAAAGGCGGTGCGTCATCAAGCACCAGGATGCAGCCGCAGTTGACCTCATCTTCTCTGGAACTAACCCCGTCATTTGGGGCCACTGGCGATATAAGTGACATGTTCGCTGGCGTAATGAATGGTCTAGATGAACTGAGACGGGTCATGACTAAAAGAATAGATCAGGTTGATGAGAGAGCTCACAAAGGTCAAGAGAATCTGAGAGACGAACTAACGCACGTGAAGTCGCAGGCGAGGGTTGATCAGGCTCAGTTGATTCGCAACACCGATCAATACCTGGCGGAGAGCCTGGCACAGGCAAACAAGGAGTCATACGAAAGAGAGGCTAGGATGACCATGGAGAACGAACGATTGTTGAACGATCATGATAGTACCTACGCCCACACGATGACTAGCCTGGAGAAAAGGTTAGATGCAAAGTCTGACTTAATGATGCGGAAGCTTGACGCGATCCTGAATGGGAGCAATTGGCAGGAGCGTTCCAACCCAAGGGAGCGCTCACGCCATGCGAATGATGGAGATGGTACGGGCAGCAATGCCAGAGCCCAGCAAGGCTCGAGAACGAACTACGAACCTAGAAACAAGGAGCGGCCAAGGGCAGCCCCGTCGAGGCCTGGCTGGACGAATCCAGTCCCACCGGAGGCAGATGCCACCCCGGAGACAAGGTTGCCAACTGTGCCACAAGTCAGTTCAGTACCAGATCTGACTACAGTCTCACAGGACACAACGATGTATGCCTCGATGTTTGAGCCCCTGAACAGATCTCTCGAAACATTCATCAACAAGCTCTCGAAGTCAACCGAGAGAGGATAGAGGTCAAGAAGGACACTGAAAAAGCCGAAGTCATATAAAGACGAGACAGACGGCTGCATCGATACTTGGATAGAGGTGATGAAGTTATACTTTGAGGAAGAGAATCTCTCCAAGAAACAAGAGTGCAGCGCGCTAACAAGCAACCTGGAGGGTACTGCACTAAGTTGTGTAATGGCGAAAAGAGCCAATGAGAGAGACAGCGCTCGCAAGATATTCGACATCCTGCTCAATCGTTTCGGCTCTGGAGTACAAGGGCACCAGACTATGGTGAAGTTCGAAAAGAGGCGTCAAAGAGATGACGAATCCATGGATAAATTTTTGGACGACCTTGAATTGCTTAGGAGGAGAAGCAACCCAGATGAGAGAATATCTCGCCCGACGAATCGCCCGACGATTTGCGTATGAAGTCACGCGAGTATTTACTCATAAAACCGAGGGCGAAAAACCGTTACAGCAATTATGGCAACTATAGCGGGACAAACACTGGTGCGAATTCCAGTTGGTACAAACCTCGCGATGACTTGGATAAAAGGAGGTCATGTGCGAATTGTGGTTCGATGGACCATCACGTTTCCGCGTGTTCTGCATACAAACAGAACATGAAGGCGATAGGCTACTTTCTCGAGGACGCCGACGCGACCGACGAGGATCATGAAGAGTACTTCAGAGGGCTCATCATGAAATATGGACCGAGGTGTTTCTTCTGTAATTTGGAGGGACACTTCAAGTCGGATTGTACTCAATTTTGGGATGCAGTAGCGGACGCGAAACACCCCCGCCACGAAGAGGCGCTTTCGGGTGTCAATGCCAGTCGAGCACGTCTGATGAACGAGGCTGAATCTCGGAGGAAGGAGACGACACCGAGCACCTTCACGACCAAAAAGGTAAAGACACTGCCTGACGAGGTGGTAGCCTCGAACCTCGAGGCAGTGTCGTCTAGCCCACTCATGGTGGATTACGGCCTGGCGGCAAGGACAGCGCTGCAGAATGTCAAACAGGGACTAGCCACGAAAGAAGTGGAGCAATGGGTAAGGTCGGAGCTGGAGAGCACAGATCTTTGGGAAAGTTTTAATATTCTGGGTAAAACGACGAAAGTAGAAGACAAAGAGGAACCCAGGAAACAAGGACTAAAACTGAACGTCATATCTGGTAAAATTTTCGGCATGACGAAAGAGGGGACAAAAATAATGTCCATTATCTCAGTCGCAGGGCACCAAGTGGTCAAGAACTTGAGTGAACCATCCGAGATTACACTAGTCCACCTGGACATCTATGCCGACTACCTGAAAGAGAAAGATCCGAAACTGGACTCCAGGGCAGTGCGAGCGCTGCTCACAACGGGAGGTCCGAGGCTGATGAAAGTGGATGGACATTATACCGATGTCCATGGCCCTTACCCGATCCTAATGAATGTGGATGGCATCAATATCTACACGAAAGCTCACATAACTGATGCGAACGATCAGATTGCCCGATATACATTGGTCAGGAGGAGCTGAAGGTTAGACGAATCGGACACAACGCGATGCTCGAACAAGATGCGGTGCATATAGGTTGCGAGGCCGATCTGGCCGCACACGTGCTGGACGTGCAAGGCAGGCAACTTTCAGTTAAGGGACTGCTAGACACGGGAGCAGTGGTTAGTGTCATGCCAGTCAAAACTTGGACCGACATGGGTTTCGAATGGTCGGATCTCATACCGACAAAGGTCAGGTTGGCAGCTGCCAATCAGGGAGCGATCTATGTGACTGGACGAACCCCGATCATTTCACTGCAGCTCGGAGGAAGACATCTTTGGATGAGCTTCCTAGTAGTGGAGAATTTGGACAAATCCGATCAGTTCATCTTAGGAAGGGATTTCGTGCGCAACTTTGATGTCACGATTGATCTCAATGACGGGTTGATTAGGATCAAGGATCCTGAGAGAAAGTATGAAAAGAGACCCCTTAATAAGATCTTAATTAACCAGGCCAAGGTGCCGATTTTTCTGGATCGAAAAGTTAGATTAAAACCAAACCAAGCCGTAGTAGCGACGTTTAGGATGAGGAACTTGAATGAACTCAGCAATGACAGATAGGTGTGTCTGGTACCAAATCCAAACAGTAAAAGCTCGGCTATTTTAGGAAGAAGCTTCTCACTCACTCAGAGCGGACTGTGTGTGAGTGCGTTATTGAACACAGAAGCAACAACAGTGACAATACAGAGGGGAAAGAAACTTGGCTACGCTTTGCCTCTGAACACAGACTTTCAGAGTGTGGAGAACTTGAAAAAGTTTGATGTAACTAAATGTCCATTGCATGCGAACCAAGAATGTATAATGAAGAGAGTGAATGAATTGAAATCTTCTAGGAAATTGTTTTCAATGAAGTCGGAAACAGATGAGGGGCTGTCTCGTTGTTCCAACTTTCCTGAGAGGCCGACAGAAGCAGAGTTAGCAGCGAATAAACCTGTCCTACCTGAGATAGAACATCTGAAGGGTAAAATATCAGACAAGTAACTAGGTTCGCTCAGAGCGGTGCTAAATCGGAACGCAGACGTTTTTTCGAAACATAAGGCCAACATAGGTTGTTGTAATTTTGTAGAACACGAGATTGAGATAGAAGAGGGCTCGGTACCTCATAGGGAAGGGGCGAGAAGAATGACCCCAAACAAGTCAGAAGCGTGTAGGAAGGAAATCGAGATGTCAATGGAGTACGACATGATCGAGCCGTCGAAGTCCCCTTGGGCTTGTGGCGTGGTCATGGCGAAAAAGAAAGGGGGACAACTCAGATTTTGTTGTGATTTCCGTTATCTGAACGCAGTGACTATAAAGGACGCATACCCGATTCCCCGCATCGATGAGAGCCTATCCAAGCTGGGAGACGCGAAGTTCTTCACGACGTTGGATTTGGGCTCTGCGTTCTGGCAAGTGCCACTCAGAAAGCAGGATCGAGAGAAAACAGGCTTCGCGTGTGAGCTGGGATTGTTCCACTGGAAGAGGATGCCATTCGGATTGTACAACGCGACGGCCACATTCCAGCGACTGATGGCCCAGGCACTCACGAGCGTCACTAAGAAATACGGGAATCTCATCATGTGTTATGTCGATGATGTCGTGATTGCAACACCAACCTGAGAAGACCACATAGAGAGGTTGGAGGGAGGAGGTGTTTTCTTGCATGAAGCAGGCGGGTCTGAAATGTAAACCCTCTAAGTGTGAAATCCTCAGGGATTCCATAAAGTATCTGGGCCGCCTGGTTGACAAACATGGAGTGAGACCAGATCCCGAAGCGGTTGAAGCGGTGCTGACCTGGAAGGCACCTAAGACAGATACACAGCTGATGAGTTTTTTGGGATTCGCTAATTATTATCGAGAGTTCATCAAGGGGTATGCTGACAAAATATACCCCATGCAGAGGTTGATGAGAAATAAGGGCAAAAAGTTCACCTGGACTGATGAGGCACAGGTTTCATTTGAAAACGTGAACTTTGCGAGGCACCGGTCCTCGGCATGCCAACAGAGAAGGGGATGTTCGTGCTGGATACGGATGCATCAGTGGTTGAGATATCGGGCATACTTCACCAGGAGCAGGAGTGGAACGGGAGAACGGTTCTTCGTCCGATAGCCTAAGGGAGTAAAGTGCTGAGTGATACTGAAATGAAGTACGGCCCACCAAAAGCAGAGATGTTTGCGGTGATCACTTTCGTGGAAAAATACAGGGCCTACTTGGGGAGTGCTCCCTTCAAGTTACGTGTGGATAATCGTGCCCTTGCCTGGCTGAAAACCTATTCGATGGACCAAAGTTATATTGGTCGTTGGATTGTGCGCCTGGATGGATACCACATGATCATAGAGCACCGTACCCGTGACAAGCACCAGAACGTCCTCCTGGGAGAGGTTGACGAGACCACCTAGGGGCAGAATTTCGTCCGGGGAGTCGGGTTCGAAGCGACCAATGGACAGAGTTTTGTCCGGGGAGTCGAGAAACATCTCAGACAACTTGGAATATGATGTTGGGGAGTCAGTCGACTCAAGTGTTGACTCGAGGCCCCAGTCCTGGGACAACACATCTGAAACAACTTCCAATTCCGATATATCAGAGATCGCAATCCACTCCTTATTGGTAGACTGGAAGCAGCGCGGGCTGGACCGAGAAACGCATCAGGATCCAGACAGGGACAGATACACATCAGATGAAGAGGGCACTGTGGTAGATAATTCCGCACACGAGCTCGAGCTGATAGCAGTTTCGAAACGCCCGACCAGATTGCTGCCACATGGTACGGTCGTCCGTACCAATCTGGAACCATCTGTGCAGGAAGCGACGCCTTTGAAAAAGATATGGTGTGTCAAGTTGATAGACGATGCTCATGCTCCGGAGATAATGAGTGGACAAATGAACGTGGTAAAGACGTATTTGAAAGCCAGGTACAGGCTGTCGGATCTCCTAAGGGCTCAACAAAATGATAGGATGACGAGCAGTCTGAAGAGATGGATCGAGAATGGAGCACCTGACAAGGGAGACTTGGAAGAAGACAGCTACAAGATCTTGAAGCAATTCTATCTGAAGCGAAACGACTTGTTGTACCTGAACAAGGACGGAATCGTAGCCTGCAAACGTAAAGAGGAGGACAAGGTCCTTTATAAATACAATTCAATAGTGTTACCACAGTTGTACCAGACCGAATTGCTCTTTCGCTCACATGATCAGATGGGCCATCAAGGCGTGGGCAAAGTGTATAACAGGATACAGAAACGATTCGAATGGCCGGGATTGAAGAAGGCTTGTGAGAAGTGGATCGCCGCATGCCTGTCATGTCAGCAGGCGAAGGATCCCAGGAAACTAAGGTTCCCCCTACAGTCAATAGAGTCGTCAGGTTTCAACGAAGTGGTGCAAATTGATCATCAGAAAATCTGCATGACAGCAACGGGCTATAATCAGGTGCTGGTAATGATCATCATTTTACGAAGTATGCGGAAGCAGCACCCTGCATGACAGCATCGGCGGAAGAAACATGCGATCATTTGATAAATGTGTGGATAGCGAGGCATGGCTGCCCAATCACGTTCCAATCGGACAATGGCAAAGCATTCGTGGGTGATCTCACGAAGGAGCTAATGAAAAGGTCGCAAGTAGCGCAGGCCCACTCGACCACTTATCACCCGCAAACGAATGGCCTAGTCGAGAGGCAAAATCGCACACTGGTATCCATGCTTAGAGTCTATTGCTCGCGTTACATGGATGACTGGGACAAGCACTTGCCGCAAGTGATGGGTGCTTACAACAGCACGGAGCATTCCACCACGGGAATAAGTCCGCACATGATGTTAACAGGTCATGAAAAAGCGCTCCCTTTGACGTTTTTCTACCCTGAATATGAGGGGAAGAGGACAGCACCGCAAACGTACGTGCGGGATGTTATTAGAAGACAGCAGGACCTCAATGACTTATGCAGGAGGAAATTAGACAAAAAAGGAGGTTTGATAAAAGGACAGCTGATGCGAGAGCCTACTCAGTTGGCGACTACGTCTGGGTGTTTCAGGAAGTGGTCCCACCAAAAGGAACCAAGAAATTATTAAAGAAATGGCGTGGTCCATTTCAGATAACAGAGGTGCACCAAGGGGGTCGTTTTTATCGATTGAGCACTGGAAGAGCAGCTCATTACAAAAATATCAAACCACACAATGCCTCGTCAGAGGACTGGTGCATCCCAGCGGACATGCAAGAAGGAGACTATTTGATAGTGGATCCTGCTTGTGAAGTGAATGAAAGGGGTACTCGCGACAAAAACGACGGGAATGAGGTGGTGGACGATTGCGACCTACCACTGGATCTCGAGTTGACCGAGCGAGTAGAGGTGGACGATGAAACTCTACCTTATGCCGAGGAAGACTGGGACTGCCCGGAACAAATCGAAATTGACAAAGGAATACAGCCTGACTTTCCTCTCACTATGGAAACACGCCAGAGCAAGAGAGGAAAAAACAAGAAGAAATACAATCCGTACGGCGAAGATTTCGTTGTAGACAGGATAGTTGTAAGTGATGTCATGGACTCGCTAGTGGGACTGGACGAAGTGGCGATGCTAGAAGAAATTGACTTGGTGAATGATATGGATCGAGATTGGATCGACGATCGATCAGAACCGGAAGTGGAGTTCGAACCAGAAGCGGAACAGACTCATGAGCAAGAACTAACGAACTTGCGCGTGCTCGAATGGCTTCATGATCTGCCGACAGATCCAAAAGAGACGATTCTGAAGATTCAGGGCGTCGATAAAGACGGCATAAAATACATCAGTCATGACAATACTGAGTCCAACTGGGTCGCACCAGATGGTCCTCTACGTGTTCCACAATCCAATCTCGATCTCCTAGACTTTGGGCGATCGACGGGGACGTCGATGGATATTTTTGTCCGGGGAGTGGGGGTAGGACTCACCCACACCGAAAATCTGATAATAAAAAAATTGAAATCGGCAAGAGAAACCGGAGAACTAGAGACAGAGGGCGAGAACGCTAAAAAACCACCTTTTGGACAAATTTTTGAATCGTATTTTGATCTACCGAACCATTATTCAAATAATATCGTCACAACGGACAGCGATTTCATGCTCACGGAACGCACGTGCGCTATAGCGATAACCGAGGACGTAAGCTTCAAAACAGCAATAGCGGCTGATTTCAAAAGAGAGTATAAGAACATCGAGTTTTTATGGAAACAGAGGCCTGGTGTGGGAGGGATGATAGCGCTGCCCCCTGTTGCATCACAGATACCAGGGAAATATTTGTGTTTCCTGGTTACCAAGGCCACTGATAGGCAACACGTAGATTCAAAGAGCTTGGTATTGGCCTTGACTCGACTTAGGGATTTTTTGGTTGAGAGAGGAGTGACCTCTCTCTCGTTACCAGTATATGATCCTAATAGGGGAAAGCTACATCCGAGAGAGTTGTACGCACTTGTACATGTGATATTTTCAGAGACTGACATAGAGGTTTACTTACATAAAAAATACTATCTGAGCATATGCTAGGAATTGCGTTTGGCGATAAGTGATTTTTATTAAGTTACTCGATAAGAATTAGTGTCAGGTTTTAGATTAGGTTAGGTTTTAGGTACAATATTAGGGATTATGTTTTTATGTGATAATGTAGGTGTGTGATGTCTATGCGTTTATGTGTTATGTTATTGTTATGATATGTTTTATGTTTTGTGTCATAAAAGACCTGGAGTAGTCCAGGTCATCAAGGTGACCGCGCTCATTTGTGATACCCTGACAGAGATAAAGGTGGACGATCCACCTTGGTGCTAAATTTTTAAATCAGAATTGAGAAGAGAATTTCAATGAAGAGTTTTAAAGAATTGAATGATGTTTAATCCAAAAATGATGGTTTTAAGTCGCGACTTGTTTTTTGAGATCTTGATTGATCAGAAATTGTTTATTGAATCCATTGAATCAAACGAGACAGCAAGACATTACACGACAGCAAGAATCAACACGATAAGAAATGGGTGACACAAACGAACTTATGGAATTCCTCTCAGCGAGTCTAGGAGCGACTCTAGACGAGATCTATCAGCGGCTGATTGATTGTGATTTTACACGAGAAGATCCGGGGCTGGCGATGTTTGTGGTCGCGCTCCTTAATGCATTAGGACGAGAGGGTCGAGGCAATCGCCCTACGGAAGTCGTGTTAATGTTGGCCTTCGGTGAGTCCGGGACCGCCGAGAGAGGTCGAAATCGACTGATGAGATGGCGGCGTGGAGAAATCTCTGGCCACGACCTGGCTCGTGAGCCAGGACTAGGTAAACAGAGGGACCACCGGCTAGGTGAGATGCCCTTACCAGTCCAACCGGCGCAGCCACTCATCGGAGCGAAGAGACAACGTGATGGGCCAGGCCCGTCACATTCGGTCGACTCTCCAACAGCTGCTCCTCCTTCGAAGAGAGTGAGGGTGAGTGAAATAGAGATCCAGACGTCGCAGACGATCGAGACGCTGGAGAAGAAGGAGAGAGATCAGAGCGAGCTGTGTGCCAAACTCCAGGAGTATAGGGCGATAGCTCGAGAAAGAGACGAATGGAAGAAGAAATATGAAGATCTGCAGGTGGCTTATAAGGAGGATGAAATAAAGCACCTGAAGGAGCTGTATATGGCGAAGGTGAGGCAAGTGTCACCGGAAAATCTGGCGAGCATGAAATCCTCGGAGGGATCCAGCGACATACGCCCCGGGACAACAACACAGGAGCTGTGTGTATCGAGAGGGCCTGAGGTTCTGGTTTTACGTGCATCGAGAGGGCCCGAGGCTCCTCAGCAGACACGACCGTCTGCTTCTAGTCAAAGGATCACGATACCAGACCCTTCTGACACTTACCTCGCTCCTCAGTTCCAAGAATCGTTCAACCAAGTGGCCAGAGCAACAATGGATGAGATCAACCGAACCACTGGACGGACATTGGGTAGGATCGTTCCTTCCCAACGTCGTGATCATTCATCTAATAGCTCGGAGCGAGCACCCCACACGGTAGTGTCCTCGGGGACTGCGCATGGCAGAACCTATCAAAAGTCCCGCGTGGTAGACATTAGGAAGAATCTGATGACACGTCACCAGTTCACGCAAGTAGCTGCAGAGCATCCTCGAGCCTGCCTGAATGACATGAGCTGGAACCCCGCTACAAGCGACCAGGTAATTCCCCCAGGGAGTGGCCACTTGATCATGGGAGATAGTTTGGTGAGGGATCTGAATGAGATCTTCGTCTATGGTCAGGCTACCACTCTGTCCTTTGGAGGAGCCTCAGTGGCTCAGGTCATCAAGATGATGGAATTCCAGAGCGAGGATCACCTGGATACGCTGGTGATGATGCTGGGAACCAACGAAGTCTCGAGAGCCCCAGTGACTCCCGAGAGCAAGTGGGAGCCTCTGCTGGTATGCCTCCTGAATGAACTGAAGGAGAACTCCAGGCCCAGGTTTGTGGTGCTGTGCACAATACCACAAAACCCGCTGGTGGGCACCACAGTGGCAGATTTCATGAATGGCAACGTGACGCGGTGGAACGAAATGATCCGTAATCTGGTGAGAAACAACCCTGGCGAGTTGCGACTTCTGGATCTTGAAACCACGCTGCGCATGATTGATCACATTGCGCTTACCAGAGATGGAATACATTTCAACACCCAACGAGGAAGACAGTAGGTGAATCATGTATTTCAGACGCAGTTGAGGGAAGTGGAGCAGGAGTCGAGGGCGACCAGTTCTCTGGCTCGGACCAGCTCGACCGGAGGAAGTAGAATAAGGGCAAGCGTGCCCGAATCCCTCGTCAACCGCCTAGGGCCCTTGGCAATTGAGACGGCGGTAGCCACACCCATTGCTCCGAGCTCGAACGTGAGAGAGAGGCTAGGGACTGCTCCTCCTCCCAGAACGCAACCGCTTGAAAGCCGACTCGGGAGATCAGTGGTTCAGAACAGGAATAACTCTCAGACCGTGTCTAGGAGGAACGATCCGCCCGCCACGGCAAACCCTGCTTCAGCAGCAGGACCGTCTACGAGCGCCGTGCCAGCAGAGGGAGTTGAACCAGGCAGCCTGCTGCTTTGGAACCGATCAGACCCGAGTCATTGGGGACAGTACAAGACGGACATGTCCGCGAGGTTGAACATGAATACCCTGACGTGTCGGGAGGACGCGATGAGAATGATTGGCGGAGAAAGTCCCACAGTGTCGCGACTATATCGGATACCGGGCGTGGATTGGCTGCTAGCAGAGCAGGAGCAGTTTAGCTCTAAAACTACACTCCGGCATGCAGACTTGAATGGGTTGCCTCAGGACAATACCTTTGGACCTTTGAACACCCGGTCTTTTACGGACGTCCGACAGAGAGCCCGGGAACTGACGCCACCTGCCCGCAAGGGCAAGTTTCAGGCAGAGAACAAGCCCAATAACAAGCATCACAAGATGTACAGGCAGTTTGCTAAACCACCCGGTCAGACGCCTGGCGAGTATTCAAGGGACTACACCCGAACGACCACGGTGGATGGAGATGACAGGAGATATGGGAAACTGGAGGCCCCAATAGGCGACGGCCTGTTCGCAGCTTACGATCCCTTAGAGATGAAAGCTGCAAAGTATCTGATCGTGGCCAGTTCCGATTATCTCTATACGCCCCGTTCTCTCTTTTGGCCCGACGTGATTTTCTTGACGGCACCTAAATTGGACTGGGGACAGGCAATAGGCATGATGATAACTGTACGAAGGTTGGTCAGCATGGAGCCGCAGGTGATAGTGGTTGCAGGCTCAAATGATCATCTGCAAAGCAGGGGCTTGCTGTCACGTCTGACGGATGGGTCGATCCCGAGCAACGAGGTCATAGGGGAGGCGATAATGACATTGCTCTCGGCGATGGCTGAGGTAGAAGCAGCAGCAAAACAACGTTTCACCCAAAATGTGGTGAAGGTGGTCTTTGTGTTGTCACCAGGGTACGCTGCATTGCCAGAACCCCTTCAGTTTGTGTACACAATGGTCACAACGATAGCAGAGGGGAGGTTCAACGTGATAATTCCTGCCCCGAACAGAGTAGTAGACCAAGACAATTACTACCCGTCCCGATCTGAGCTTCCCGCCGTTTGGGCTGATATTTCCAATGCCATACAGGGGCTCAAAGATTGTAGCACAACTCTGTTGGTGCTAGAAGAGATTCTGGGGTTGGAGCTGTCCAACTTTGCCAGATTGCTGAAGTTAAGACCAGGGGTGGATGATGATCATCTGTTAGTACAACAGGTGGCTGATGATCTCTGGTTCAGACAGATGGATCATGCCGAGAATGAGCAGGGCAGGACAGTCAGGAAGAACATGACATCAGCGGAAGAAGATCTCATGGCAATGGCTTTGCGCACGAAGCCGCATAATAACGTATGGTTGTACTTGTCACCAAGGCTGTGCACCTTGGGTGAGGACGCGTTCGAGCATGCGCCGGCAGTGATAAAAGAAATACACGTGTATCTGAAAAACTTGTTTGATGCCCGGGAGTTAGCTGGGGGATGATGTTGAAATTGATGCAGGACGTAAACACGATGTCGCTGGACAACTTCCAAGCTGACGTGCTAGCCACGAGGGCACAGTACGAACGATCGGATGCTATCATAAGTGGAATGGGAGTGGGATGGACGCCATCCTTCCTGTCGACGTGCTATCCTAGGGCATCCCGGAACTTGATCGCGAGTTTTGTCAAGGACATCAGGAAGTTGTCGATTGGCCTGATATTAGCCTTATACGTGACATTTGGTCATGAAAATTTCGTGAAGGGGCCGGCGAATCTCTTCACCCAAGCGTTGACAGATTTGAGATTGGATGGACTCCTGACTCTGATTGCCATGACTTACGGTCGACTGGGTGATTTGCTTGTGCTGTTGCGTTACCCTTAACAACTACAGGGACCGAGTCGTGAGTTCAATGCACAGTTGGAAACCGCCTCGCTCAAGAAGATGAAAGACTGGAGGACTCTCCTGCTCCAATATCTCTTGCAACAAAACAGGAGCGTCACGGGAGAAGATAAGGTGGCGACGGATGCGAGTGAGTGCAAGCAATATTGTGGCATGCCCTTGCTGACAGACTTGGCTGTCATGATGCGGATCGATCCGTTGGCTCTGATTCACGGAGTACGGGAATTCGTCACGGTGGTGTATGGACCGGTGGTGTCTTTCGCGTTCCCGGACGTGCAAGTCAAGGCATACAGGAATTCTGTGTTGTATGTCAACCTGGTCTCAGTCGTGGAGTGTTCCGTGCTGAACTGGGTAGAGCAGAGGGAGTTGAGAGGGCTGGCCAGTGACGATAGGCTGTTCGGAAGAGTAGCGGAGCCAGGTTGGGTGTTGATGGATTTCAACAAACACTTCGTCTTTAGTCTTTTTCTCACATCCCGAAGCTTTGGAATTTGAGACCAGTAGTGAAGGATACAGGAGCGGCTATGGGAGTGCCACTCTTACCAGAGGCCTAAGCACACGCTAAAGAGAACCAGCAAGCGTGGCTTTCTGGGTCCAGGCCGCTGCCGGACCAATGACCTCGATATCCACCGATAAGGAGGATGTTGTTGGGAGTCACATCTCCCATCATTGCCCCTCGCATCGGAGCAGATCGCGACGCAGAGAAGAGAATGTTGAAGTGGAGTGAAAGGTATGGAGCCGCGCTTCATCGATGGAATGTTGCAGCCGCGCACACGTTTGACTTCTCATTTCCTGATGCTTGGAGTAGGAAAAAGATCAAGGCACTACCTTCCAGGAGACCAGAGGTCTCGGCCGAAATGCGGAACGAAGTGAGTGTATTCTATTCTCCCACAGATGATTTGTCAAGACTGAAGTGGTCGGGAGAAGTGAAAGTAGTGATGCTGGAAGTGGCAAAGGAGAGCAGCTGAGGCTCAAACATAACGATAGAGGATCTGGCACCACATGGCGAGGAGTCCGTAGAATTCCTGGTGAACGATGAATTGTTTTATCACGCAGGAGACATGACCGTACCGGCTCGGCCGGACTCGGGCATAGACTCACGACAAGGACCTTCAGGACCCAGGCCGAAACCTGATGCAGGTGATGATGAATTGGTGGATCAGGACGATGACGATAACGACATCGAAGGAAAGACGGGAAAACCGGGTGAGACGGATCTAGGAGCGTTGGAGAGAGACTTGCTAGAATACCGGTTTAGTGAAGACGACGATGGGGAAGTCGATGGGAGTCTGTTGCTAATGACGCCATCGTCTTTCATGTCCCCTACAAAGGAGGCGTCGGCCGACTTATCCCCGATGGACCCAATAAGCCAGGCGAGAGAATGCCGAAGCAGGGATCCGCAGAGATTGCTCCATGAGTCACCGAGGAGGAGAAAAATCGAAGAATCAACGAGGATATCCTTCCTGAGCACGCTGCCGGAAGAGGAATGGGAGAGATATCAAAGTGAGTTAGAAGGCAAGACAGGGGCAACCTGGAGCCGAGTGAATTTCATGGAAAGATCATGGGACGTGATAAGGCGATATGGGACGCAGTCCATAATGAAGGTGGGATTGAACCAACCCATCATGCGTGAGGTCCTGGAGAAAATAGTGAACTCCATGGAGTCGGATGTTATGACCGAGTCAGTTACAGAAAACAGTGCCGATGACCAGCAAATCGCAAAGAAATTACCTGTCAGACGAGCCAGGAAGGGGCTGAAGCGACTAAAAGGGAAAACAGGAAGTCGAGCCATGAACCCGAGAGTGGTGAAGTCGAGAGCCAGCGCAGTGGTGACCTCTTTAACGATCGCAGGTCGTTCAGGCGAGAGCGGGCAAGGAGATGGTGCAACACTGACGGGGGAAGAAAAAGAGAATCTGATACCCCCTATGCTCTTGGCAGGTCTGACCACGACTGCCGTAAGATCAAAGAAAACAGCACGAACTCTGGCAGACACTAAATTAGAGATGGAGATCATCAGTCAATGTGGATCTGGAGGACTTGAAGATTACAGGCCCTCGCGGACCAACATGGCCAATTTTAAACTGGAAGGACAACTCGACGTGAGATCCAGCAGGGGGTTATGTGGAGATGTTGAAACCGAGAAACTCCGCGAGAGGGCACCTGATGGCTTGGAGCGAGAAGCGAGCCATGCAGGAATATCTGAAAGAGCTTACGGAGAATTCAAACTTAAATCGGAAAGAATACGGTACGGTAATGTCCTCTGAAGCGAACGAAATCGAATTAAAAAGACTACTAGAAATTTCTTGGAGGGCGGCCCTCCAGAGATACTTCGACGAGTCGATGCATGCACCTGCTACGGTGGCAGCATACCTGGCTCATCCTTGCATGAGAACCGATCTGCAAGTACGGTTGGCTTGGTGCTTGATGGGCATCAAGAAGGCGGAATATGAAGCCAGTAATGATTCGAAATCACGGGAACAGGAGCTGGAGTTGATGGAAGCTCTGCGAGCGTTGATTTCAAAAGACGATTCTGCGATAGCGTGGGCTAAGCGTAAGGATCCCCTTTGCTTTGTCAGGTTCGTGGTGGATCGTATCCCCACTCCTGTTTTGGGAGAATGTATAAAGATCATTCGGCAAAAGGGAGTTGATTGCGAAAGGAACTTCCTTAGAGCACTCCTGGAACTATATCAGGACATGCCATTGACTGTACCAAATAAGGAGTCGAATGACATGGAGAGCTATCGCAAGATGGAAGAGGTGAGAAGATATTCCAACAAAGAATTGAAAGTGAGCCGGGAGTTGATAGAAGCAGTCAAGGGACAAAAAGACTTTGCAACACTAGGGAGACTGAAGTTGTTCCAATATGTGTCTGGCATACCGGGGATGGCGTATAATCCCTTCGTGAATGAAGAAGCCAGGGAAGCGTACTTCGACTATGAGCAAGTCATAGTACTCAATTTCTGGGTTGAACGGATTAAAGAAACTGGAATGCTGATGGTGGAACAACCCAAGCTGGGAATTATCTTGGAAGAACTAGTGGTTGAACCCTCGGTTCCCGAGCTAAAAGGGCAAGTGAGTTTTGATTGTGGTTCTTGGGACGGTCCCTTGAAAACCAGTCTGGTAACGATGTGGGAACTCATGAAGCCTTCTTGGTGTCCTCATCCTAACGCCGGTTTAATCTGGGACATGACGGCGGATGTCACGTTAGACCTGGATGATGACGCGAGTCTACATGATCTGGCCATGATACACCATCTGCTGGCCATGAGGTTGACGAAGCAGAAGAGCAACCCATCCACGGAGCTGTCCGAGGAAGGTCCATCGAGCAACTGGTTGAAGGAAGGCACATGCTTGGCTCAACATAGTGGGATGGAAGGACATGTTTGCAACTTGGGACACTGCCTGGTTACGCTGAGCGAGCAGCATCGGCAACTGGCACGATTGTACGGAAGATTGAGCATGTCGGATAAGAGTGGTATGGAGTTGGTCGCGGATTGTCATGGGGTGACGGATGTAAACTTGATCACAGCCTTGGGATTTTGTAGCATGACGAGTTCGATAGAATCGCTTGAGCGCCTGGAGCGTGCCCATGAGCTAGTGACGTCCCTCAGCGTGGAAGTATTCCCTGGAGCATTGCAGACGGAGCAGAAGATCGGAGGCTGGAGAGAAGCTCTGGAGAACGAGATGAATCTGAAAGATAGTGAGGCCTATCATAAACCTACTGGTTCAAAGTATCTGGTGGGTTCAAGCTCCGCACCATATTGCAGTAGTAGGTATCTATCACACATGGTGGTGATGGATGCGAGGACACAGCAGGTGCTGATTGACCAACTTTTCTCTGTGCCAAAGTGCGTGAGGTTGGCCAGAATGTCGGAGAGGTCATACGATTTGTTGGCAAAGATCTTTCGGGCAGTCCCGAAGAGATCTGAAGGCGAGTTGCAAGACGTAGTGGGTGAAAAGTTTCTGAGATTAAACGAAGGCAATGTGAGTGAGTTCCAGAAACAGAAAGCGAGTGGAGCGTTACCCACTGAATTCCCCACCATAGAAGATAAAGACGACTTACACAGAATTCTGATGGAGGTGGAACCGTTGCTGGGAGCCTCAGGGTATTGGACCCGAAGGAACATAGTGACAACCCATGGGGAGTATCCTTGCCACTGCCTGGCGCAGACGTTGTGGTACCCCAAACGCGGGAATCTGATGCTAGTATGGGACGTGGAAGAGTTGTACTCTACGGGGTTGCCCGATCAGAATCAACAGGTGTCAATCGTGGTGGTTAGTTCCATGCTGGCAGTGAGATGGCTGGAGGCTAACGCGGACACGAGTGAACAGGAGACGGCCGTGCCGACTCCTGAGCAGCTGAGCAACGTGAAGATGAGTCGTGAATTGGATCTTTTCAGGACCACCTGCAAGGTTCTGAGAATACCCAAAGCCATTGAAAGAATATGGTCAAGGCAAAGATTGATGCCTTGGTTCCGTGCAGTGATGACATCATGGATGTATGAACGCGCGAAGCGTCACATGTCGAGGAACACGGAAGCCTATCAATCTTTCCAGCTAGATATAGGACCAGGAGCCTATAAGAGAGCATTCCTGACGCACAGAAACGCGGTCACCACGCCGGTGAAGCGGGTAGCTGGGGCGCCTTGTGTAACTGAAGATGAGAAGAAAGAGGTCTTAAGAGCTGACCTAGAACGAAATGTGAGCCTATGTCTTCGCAACAGCTTTTGCAGGAACCGGGAGCAAAAGGTGATTGTTGACTTGCTACCTTGTTGCAAACCGAGGCTGTTGGAACAGGAGAGTTGGGGCACGGCCCGCAACTCCATGGACATGTTGGAGAAAGTCCTGGAAGACAGCGAAGTTGAAGATCAGGATAGAGAAGCGATGGAGTGAAGACTTGAACAAAGAAGAGAAGAGAAGGAGAAAAAACTTGATTGTCTTTGTGTGTTAAAACTTGAACCAATCAACCAAGTTTTGATTATTGAACTTGTTAAACTTTTTGTTTTGATCTAGTTTGGTCAGACCAAACTACAGTGTTGCAATTGCTAAAATTGTTGAAATTGTTGATTTTAGTTATGACTATTTATGTATATATATATAGAACATAGGTGAGTATATTTACCTATTTAAACACGATTGAATTTTTTAACCTGTGTAAGACACAATTTCACTGTGTGGCGACATGGTAAGTTTGAGTAAACTCGCTCGAGAAGGGTGGGTAACTCAATAACTTTCCTAGCCACAGAGTTTCTTAGTTTTAATATTGAAAGGACTGCATAAATAACTGATTATACTTGGTGAGTAATGTTAAGTTAATTTTAACGGGTGCGTGGCCGTGCCACGTCCCAACTTTTTAATCACAAAGAGCGAAAAGAAGTTTTATGGCAAGACGACGAAAGTAGTCAGAAAAGAAGTTTTATCTAGGACACTCCTCATGGTGCAAATTTTGTGAAAATGTTGAAAGGCAGTGAAAAGTAGTACGATGCCATTTGTGAACACGTAGTGAGTTGAGGTGGAGTAGATAAATTTCTTTTTCTTATGCGATTTGTAAGATTGATTACAGAGAACTGGAACACTACTTGATGATAACCCGGTGTTATGCGATCAATAGGGACATTGATGGGGACTGGTCCGGGGAGTATGTGCCATTCTGCCAGATGGCACAGCGCAACCTTCCGGTGACACGAGAAAAAACGAATAAAGGCCTTTTAACGAAAAAGTATTGCGAAGGAGGGTAGGAAAATTCTAGAATTTTTATTTTCAAAATTTCGATTGAAAAGTGAATATTTCTGAGAAATACAAAAAGACGGCCATTTTGACGAAAAACGACAAAAAAGCAGAACAACGACAAATATTGTGGAAAACGGTCGCACAAGAGACGAAAAACACGAAGCCTCTTATCGTGGCAACAAAGCACGATAAGACCCTTATCAGCGAATATTAGTGGAGAAGGAAGCTTCAGTGGGGAAGGAATATACCACGGAACCCTCCCGTGTCACAAATTGGAAGAGATAAGAGCGTTATCGCAGGAATATTACGGGAGCGGAGGCTTGGTCCCCCAGAGACTGTTTTATGTGAAGGGACTATATAAAACTGACTGTATAGCTACTTGGATGTCGTGAAACTTTAAATTAACACCGGTATAATTTGATATTTTAGAATATGAGTAGCTAGAAAGAGGAAAGGGTCAATCCATCTCCAATGGATTTAATATAGAACTGTCACACAAAAACATGTTAAAATAGGTTGTTCGAGCCGTGTTTTTAATGACAGTCACGTAGTCTGAGGATCCGAGACTCAGCTATGTGGTTGTGTTCGCATGTAAACGAAAGCTGATCAAAAGTCGTTTGACTGATGGCCTAAAAATAGTAACTTTTTACTTAGCCCTAAACAGACCAGAAAATCAACTGGCAAGGTCGAGACGATGAAAAACGAGTAGGATTAAAGTTACTGACGCCTGCCAGTCGCTAATAGGTACTTTTTCTACGCTCCGTCGCTGTGTAGTATTTGGGCGAATGTTACAAATATAGAACGTAGCAACACGTGCATGAAATTTGGGAATGCATTTACAAAAGGGCACCTAAACGTATGCCCAGCGAAGGACATAACTTGTAAAAATTGTAAATACAAAGGACAATTCGAAATTATGTAAATTCCGTAACAAACGACCCACTGTAAATACTGTAAACGATAATTATGTAAATACTGAGAATTGTACATACGTCTCTCCGGATAGCTCGTGGGGTGAAAACCAAGAATCGTGTGACATGATAAACGCATGGAACGAATACGGGCAGAGCGATGATAACGATTTCTCAGTACTGAGCGTGAGAACAATCTATGACAAAAACGGACTTGAAACAAAGAAACAGCTGAACATAGGTCTGGGTTGGGAGATGATTGCAAATATGAACATACCAGTTGATTCAGCAAGCCTTGTAAGTTTTTTAAAACAAAATGTGCTGCACGAGATCAAACTAAGATACCCAAACCTGAAAATTTACCCAGTGGAGAAGCGGATTAAAGACTTGTATTGTGGCTTTACGGACGATACGATCAACATCTTAGGAAAGATCATCGTGAGGACACAATCCAATGGGTGGATCAACGAAAAAACACCGGTCTTCATAACAGGTGGTCATGAACGAAATATACTGGGGAATGACAATCTACCAAAACTAGGCATAGAAATGACAAAGAAGAAATGCCCGAACTAATCTGCATGATCAACCAATCACCATTTGAGACTAAGTGTATAAATCCGCATTCTTTTAATGACAAAATCTTTGACGAGTTCAAAAAATTATTCATCCCCAACGACCACAAAGTAACTAACTTTCACACACCGCTTAAACCAGTACAGGCAAAAAGGAGAAGAGTTCATGTAACATTCGCCCAAATACTACACAGCGACGGAGCGTAGAAAAAGTACCTATTAACGACTGGCAGGCGTCAGTTACCTTAATCCTACTCGTTTTTCACCGTCTCGACCTTGCCAGTTGATTTTCTGGTCTGTTTGGGGCTAAGTAAAAAGTTACTATTCTTAGGCCATCAGTCAAACGACTTTTGATCAGCTTTCGTTTACATGCGAACACAACCACATAGCTGATCAAAAGTCGTTTGACTGATGGCCTAAAAATAGTAACTTTTTACTTAGCCCTAAACAGACCAGAAAATCAACTCCTCCGGGGGTAGTCCCTCGAATACTCGCCAGGCGTCTGACCGGGTGGCTTAGCAAACTGCCTGTACATCTTGTGATGCTTGTTATTGGGCTTGTTCTCTGCCTGAAACTTGCCCTTGCGAGCAGGTGGCGTCAATTCCCGGGCTCTCTGTCGGACGTCCGTAAGAGACCGGGTGTTCAAAGGTCCAAAGGTATTGTCCTGAGGCAACCCATTCAAGTCTGCCTGCCGGAGCGCAGTCGTAGAGCTGAACTGCTCCTGCTCGGCTAGCAGCCAATCCACGCCCGGTATCCGCTATAGTCGCGACACTGTGGGACTTTCTCCGCCAATCATTCTCATCGCGTCCTCCCGACACGTCAGGGTATTCATGTTCAACTTCGTGGACATGTCCGTCTTGTACTGTCCCCAATGACTAGGGTCTGATTGGTTCCAAAGCAGCAAGCTGCCTGGTTCAATTCCATCTACTGGCACGGTGCTCGTAGACGGTCCTGCTGCTGAAGCAGGGTTTGCCGTGGCGGGCGGATCGTTCCTCCTAGACACGGTCTGGGAGTTATTCCGGTTCTGAACCACTGATCTCCCGACTCGGCTTTCAAGCGGTTGTGTTCTGGGAGGAGGAGCAGTTCCTAGCCTCTCTCTCACGTTTGAGCTCGGAGCGATGGGTGTGGCTACAGCCGTCTCCATTGCCAAGGGCCCTAGGCGGTTGACGAGGGATTCGGGCACGCTTGCCCTTATTCTACTTCCTCCGGCCGAACTGGTCGCCCTCGACTCCTGCTCCACTTCCCTCAACTGCGTCTGAAAGACATCATTCACCCAGTGTCTTCCTCGTTGGGTGTTGAAATGTATTCCATCTCTGGTAAGCGCGATGTGATCAATCATGCGCAGTGTGTTTTCAAGATCCAGAAGTCGCAACTCGCCAGGGTTGTTTCTCAGCAGATTGCGGATCATTTCGTTCCACCGTGTCACGTTGCCATTCATGAAATCTGCCACTGTGGTGCCCACCAGCGGGTTTTGTGGTATCGTGCACAGCACCACAAACCTGGGCCTGTATTTCTCCTTCAGTTCATTCAGGAGGCATACCCGCAGAGGCTACCACTTGCTCTCCGGAGTCACTGGGGCTCTCGAGACGTCGTTGGTTCCCAGGATTATCACCAGCGTATCCAGGTGATCCTCGCTCTGGAATTCCATCATCTTGATGACCTGAGCCACTTAGGCTCCTCCAAAGGACAGAGTGGTAGCCTGACCATAGACGAAGATCTCATTCAGATCCCTCACCAAACTATCTCCTATGATCAAGTGGCCACCCCCTGGGGGAATTACCTGGTCGCTTGTAGCGGGGTTCCAGCCCATGTCATTCAGGCAGGCTCGAGGATGCTCTGCAGCTACTTGCGTGAACTGGTGACGTGTCATCAGATTCTTCCTAATGTCTACCACGCGGGACTTTTGATAGGTTCTGCCATGCGCAGTCCCCGAGGACACTACCGTGTGGGGTGCTCGCTCCGAGCTATTAGATGAATGATCACGACGTTGGGAAGGAACAATCCTACCCAATGTCCGTCCAGTGGTTCGGTTGATCTCATCCATTGTTGCTCTGGCCACTTGGTTGAACGATTCTGGGAACTGAGGAGCGAGGTAAGTGTCAGAAGGGTCTGGTATCGTGATCCTTTGACTAGAAGCAGACGGTCGTGTCTGCTGAGGAGCCTCGGGCCCTCTCGATGCACGTAAATCCAGAACCTCAGGCCCTCTCGATACACACAGCTCCTGTGTTGTTGTCCCGGGGCGTGTGTCGCTGGATCCCTCCGAGGATTTCATGCTCGCCAGAACTTCCGGTGACACTTGCCTCACCTTCGCCATATACAGCTCCTTCAGGTGCTTTATTTCATCCTCCTTATAAGCCACCTGCAGATCTTCATATTTCTTCTTCCATTCGTCTCTTTCTCGAGCTATCGCCCTATACTCCTGGAGTTTGGCACACAGCTCGCTCTGATCTCTCTCCTTCTTCTCCAGCGTCTCGATCGTCTGCGACGTCTGGATCTCTATTTCACTCACCCTCACTCTCTTCGAAGGAGGAGCAGCTGTTGGAGAGTCGACCGAATGTGACGGGCCTGGCCCATCACGTTGTCTCTTCGCTCCGATGAGTGGCTGCGCCGGTTGGACTGGTAAGGGCATCTCACCTAGCCGGTGGTCCCTCTGTTCACCTAGTCCTGGCTCACGAGCCAGGTCGTGGCCAGAGATTTCTCCACGCCGCCATCTCATCAGTCGATTTCGACCTCTCTCGGCGGTCCCGGACTCACCGAAGGCCAACATTAACACGACTTCCGTAGGGCGATTCCCTCGACCCTCTCGTCCTAATGCATTAAGGAGCGCGACCACAAACATCGCCAGCCCCGGGTCTTCTCGTGTAAAATCACAATCGATCAGCCGCTGATAGATCTCGTCTAGAGTCGCTCCTAGACTCGCTGAGAGGAATTCCATAAGTTCGTTTGTGTCACCCATTTCTTATCGTGTTGATTCTTGCTGTCGTGCAGTGTCTTCCTGTCTCATTTTGATTCAATGGATTCAATAAACAATTTCTGATCAATCAAGATCTAAAAAACAAGTCGCGACTTAGAACCAACATTTTTGGATACAACATCATTCAACTCTTTAAAACTCTCCATTGAAATTCTCTTCTCACTTCTGATTTAAAAATTTAGCACCAAGGTGGATCGTCCACCTGTATCTTTGTCAGGGTAGCACGCATGAGCGCTGTCACCTTGATGACCTGGAGTACATCAGGTCTTTTATGACACAACACATGAAACATATCATAACAATAACATAACACATAAACACATAAACATCACACAGCTATATTATCACATAAAAACATAATCCCTAATATTGTACCTAAAACCTAACCTAATCTAAAACCTGACACTAATTCTTATCAAGTAACTTAATAAAAACCACTTATCGCCAAACGCAATTCCTAGCATATGCTCAGATAGTATTTTTTATGTAAGTAAACCTCTATGTCAGTTTCTGAAAATATCACATGTACAAGTGCGTACAACTCTCTCGGATGTAGTTTTCCCCTATTAGGATCATATACTGGTAACGAGAGAGAGGTCACTCCTCTCTCAACCAAAAAATCCCTAAGTCGAGTCAAGGCCAATACCAAGCTCTTTGGAACTACGTGTTGTCTATCAGTGGCCTTGGTAACCAGGAAACACATCATCCCTCCCACACCAGGCCTCTGTTTCCATAAAAATTCGATGTTCTTATACTCTCTTTTGAAATCAGCCGCTAGTGCTGTTTTGAAGCTTACGACCGCGGTTATCGCTATAGCGCACGTGCGTTCCGTGAGTATGAAATCGCTGTCCGTTATGATGATATTGTTTGAATAATGGTTCGGTAGATCAAAATACGATTCAAAGATTCGTCCAAAAGGTGGTTTTTTAGCATTCTCGCCCTCTGTCTCTAGTTCTCCGGTTTCTCTTGCCGATTTCAATTTTTTTATTATCAGATTTTCGGTGTGGGTGAGTCCTACCCCCACTCCCCGGACAAAAATATCCATCGACATCCCCGTCGATCGCCCAAAGTCTAGGAGATCGAGGTTGGATTGTGGAACACGTAGGGGACCATCTGGGGCGACCCAGTTGGACTCGGTATTGTCATGACTGATGTATTTGATGCCGTCTTTATCGACGTCCTGAATCGTCAGGATCGTCTCTTTTGGATCTGTTGGCAGATCATGGAGCCATTCGAGCACGCGCAAGTTCGTTAGTTCTTGCTCAAGAGTCTGTTCCGCTTCTGATTCGAACTCCACTTCCGGTTCTGATCGATCGTCGATCCAATCCTGATCCATACCATTCACCAAGTCGATTTTGTCGAGCACCGCCACTTCGTCCAGTCCCACTAGCGAGTCTATGACATCACTTACAACTATCCTGTCTACAACGAAATCCTCGCCGTACGGATTGTATTTTTTCTTGTTTTTTCCTCTCTTTGTCTGGCGTGTTTCCATGGTGAGTGGAAGGTCAGAGTGCTACCCTGACAAAATGCGTGCTACCCTGACAAAGATACAGAGTCCATGACATCCACTAGCGAGTCCATGACATCACTTACAACTATCCTGTCTACAACGAAATCCTCGCCGTACGGATTGTATTTTTTCTTGTTTTTTCCTCTCTTGCTCTGGCGTGTTTCCATGGTGAGTGGAAGGTCAGAGTGCTACCCTGACAAAGATACAGGTGGACGATCCACCTTTGTGCATAAGGTAGAGTTTCATCGTCCACCTCTACTCGCTCGGTCAACTCCAGATATAGTCGTAAGGGACCATCTGGGGCGACCCAGTTGGACTCGGTATTGTCATGACTGATGTATTTGATGCCGTCTTTATCGACGTCCTGAATCGTCAGGATCGTCTCTTTTGGATCTGTTGGCAGATCATGGAGCCATTCGAGCACGCGCAAGTTCGTTAGTTTTTGCGCAAGAGTCTGTTCCGCTTCTGGTTCGAACTCCACTTCCGGTTCTGATCGATCGTCGATCCAATCCTGATCCATATCATTCACCAAGTCGATTTCGTCGAGCACCGCCACTTCGTCCAGTCCCACTAGCGAGTCCATGACATCACTTACAACTATCCTGTCTACAACGAAATCCTGGCCGTACGGATTGTATTTTTTCTTATTTTTTCCTCTCTTGCTCTGGCGTGTTTCCATGGTGATTGGAAGGTCAGAGTGCTACCCTGACAAAGATACAGGTGGACGATCCACCTTGGTGCATAAGGTAGAGTTTCATCGTCCACCTCTACTCGCTCGGTCAACTCCAGATATAGTGGTAGGTCGCAATCGTCCACCACCTCATTCCCGTCGTTTTTGTCGCAAGTACCCCTTTCATTCACTTCACAAGCAGGATTCACTATCAAATAGTCTCCCTCTTGCATGTCCGCTGGGATGCACCAGTCCTCTGACGAGGCATTGTGTGGTTTGATATTTTCGTAATGAGCTGCTCTTCCAGTGCTCAATCGATAAAAACGACCTCCTTGGTGCATCTCTGTTATCTGAAATGGACCACGCCATTTCTTTAATAATTTCTTGGTTCCTTTTGGTGGAACCACTTCCTGGAACACCCAGACGTAGTCGCCAACTGAGTAGGCTTTCGCATCGGCTGTCCTTTTGACAAACCTCCTTTTTTGTCTAATTTGCGCCTGTTGCGTGTTCCTCCTGCATAAGTCATTGAGGTCCTGCTGTCTTCTAATAACATCCCGCACGTACGTTTGCGGTGCTGTCCTCTTCCCTTCATATTCAGGGTAGAAAAACGTCAACGGGAACGCTTTTTCATGACCCGTTAACATCATGTGCGGACTTATTCCCGTGGTGGAATGCTCCGTGCTGTTGTAAGCAATCCATCACTTGCGGCAAGTGCTTGTCCCAGTCATCCATGTAACGCGAGCAATAGACTCTCAGCATGGATACCAGTGTGCGATTTTGCCTCTCGACTAGGCCATTCGTTTGCGGGTGATAAGTGGTCGAGTGGGCCTGCGCTACCTGCGACCTTTTCATTAGCTCCTTCGTGAGATCACCCACGAATGCTTTGCCATTGTCCGATTGGAACGTGATGGGGCAGCTATGCCTCGCTATCCACACATTTATCAAATTATCGCATGTTTCTTCCGCCTATGCTGTCATGCAGGGTGCTGCTTCCGCATACTTTGTAAAATGTTCGATCATTACCAGCACCTGATTATAGCCCGTTGCTGTCATGCAGATTTTCTGATGATCAATTTGCACCACTTCGTTGAAACCTGACGACTCTATTGACTGTAGGGGGAACCTTAGTTTTCTGGGATCCTTCGCCTGCTGACATGACAGCCATGCGGCGATCCACCTCTCACAAACCTTCTTCAATCCCGGCCATTCGAATCGTTTCTGTATCCTGTTATACACTTTGTCCACGCCTTGATGGCCCATCTGATCGTGTGAGCGAAAGAGCAATTCAGTCTGGTACAACTGTGGTAACACTATTGAATTGTATTTATAAAGGACCTTGTCCTCCTCTTTACGTTTGCAGGCTACGATTCCGTCCTTGTTCAGGTACAACAAGTCGCTTCTCTTCAGATAGAATTGCTTCAAGATCTTGTAGCTATCTTCTTCCAAGTCTCCCTTGTCAGGTGCTCCATTCTCGATCCATCTCTTCAGACTGCTCGTCATTCTATCATTTCGTTGAGCCCTTAGGAGATCCGACAGCCTGTACCTGGCTTTCAAATACGTCTTTACCACGTTCATTTGTCCACTCATTATCTCCGGAGCATGAGCATCGTCTATCAACTTGACACACCATATCTTTTTCAAAGGCGTCGCTTCCTGCACAGATGGTTCCAGATTGGTACGGACGACCGTACCATGTGGCAGCAATCTGGTTGGGTGTTTCGAAACTGCTATCAGCTCGAGCTCGTCTGCGGCATTATCTACCACAGTGCCCTCTTCATCTGAGGTGTATCTGTCCCTGTCTTGATCCTGATGCGTTTCTCGGTCCAGCCCGCGCTGCTTCCAGTCTACCAATAAGGAGTGGATTGCGATCTCTGATATATCGGAATTGGAAGTTGTTTCAGATGTGTTGTCCCAGGACTGGGGCCTCGAGTCAACACTTGAGTCGACTGACTCCCCAACATCATATTCCAAGTTGTCTGAGATGTTTCTGGACTCCCCGGACAAAACTCTGTCCATTGGTTGCTTCGAACCCGACTCCCCGGACGAAATTCTGCCCCTAGGTGGTCTCGTCAACCTCTCCCCGGACAAGTCATCCTGCACGGGCTCAAAGGTGTCTGACTCCTCAGACGAGTCGTCCTTGACTGGCTCGAATGTATCAGACTCCCCGGATATTGTCTCATCCACGGACGAACAATCTGGGCTCGGCTCGTATTCTTCTTTTGCATCCGTGAAATGCACTCTCCTCGTGAAGCTAGATTTCGACTTGATCCTGACTTCCTCAGTGGTTTGGTTCTGATTCAGTGTTCCATATTCAGTGAACGAAGTTCTCAACAAGACCTCTTTCGGCATCGAGCTCACCAGCTGGTTGACTATCGACCTGCAATCCCGTTCAACGCCTCGGCTGCGAATGGACACTGGCCTCTTCTCTGTTCTCTCGGTGACAGGCAACCGCTGCATGGTCTCCATCCACTCACGATCATGCCTATCCACTTCCCTGTCCAACAAGTCGCGGAGCTTTCCCATGACGCCCGGCGCCACGTTCACCGTCCTGTTCAATAGAGCCATGCTGTTTATACCCAGCCTGGTAAGTTCTTGCTGTACCAAATTGGATCGGACTAGCAGATCCAACGGAACAGGCTCGCCTCTGGCTAAAAGCTTTATCTCCGCGGCCGTCTCCACTGGAAGGTCAGGGTGTCCGGGTATAGGATGCCCTGACATGTCTAACCACCTAGTAAGTGGCACTTTGTCGTAGGTTTCTTTGTCCAGAAAGGAAAACCCGTCTTTGATTTCTGATTGGTTAGCCTGTTTCTCCTCGAGGCGCTCATAAAATTCTGTCTTTTTTTAGGCTATCTGCGTTCTGGTGCTTGTCACGGGTACGGTGCTCTATGATCATGTGGTATCCATCCAGGCGCACGATCCAACGACCAATATAACTTTGGTCCATCGAATAGGTTTTCAGCCAGGCAAGGGCACGATTATCAACACGTAACTTGAAGGGAGCACTCCCTAAGTAGGCCCTGTATTTTTCCACGAAAGTGATCACCGCAAACATCTCTGCTTTTGGTGCGCCGTACTTCATTTCAGTATCACTCAGGACTTTACTCCCGTAGGCTATCGGACAAAGAACCGTTCTCCCGTTCCACTCCTGCTCCTGGTGAAGTATGCCCGATATCGCAACCACTGATGCATCCGTGTCCAGCACGAACATTCTCTTCTCTGTTGGCATGCCGAGGACCGGTGCCTCGCAAAGTTCAAGTTTGATGTTTTCAAATGAAACTTGTGCCTCATCAGTCCAAGTGAACTTTTTGCACTTGTTTCTCATCAACCTCTGCATGGGGTATATTTTGTCAGCATACCCCTTGATGAACTCTCGATAATAATTAGCGAATCCCAAAAAACTCATCAGCTGTGTATCTGTCTTAGGTGCCTTCCAGGTCAGCACCGCTTCAACCGCTTCGGGATCTGGTCTCACTCCATGTTTGTCAACCAGGCGGCCCAGATACTTTATGGAATCCCTGAGGATTTCACACTTAGAGGGTTTACATTTCAGACCCGCCTGCTTCATGCAAGAAAACACCTCCTCCCTCCAACCTCTCTATGTGGTCTTCTCAGGTTGGTGTTGCAATCACGACATCATCGACATAACACATGATGAGATTCCCGTATTTCTTAGTGACGCTCGTGAGTGCCTGGGCCATCAGTCGCTGGAATGTGGCCGTCGCGTTGTACAATCCGAATGGCATCCTCTTCCAGTGGAACAATCCCAGCTCACACGCGAAGCCTGTTTTCTCTCGATCCTGCTTTCTGAGTGGCACTTGCCAGAACGCAGAGCCCAAATCCAACGTCGTGAAGAACTTCGCGTCTCCCAGCTTGGATAGGCTCTCATCGATGCGGGGAATCGGGTATGCGTCCTTTATAGTCACTGCGTTCAGATAACGGAAATCACAACAAAATCTGAGTTGTCCCCCTTTCTTTTTCGCCATGACCACGCCACAAGCCCAAGGGGACTTCGACGGCTCGATCATGTCGTACTCCATTGACATCTCGATTTCCTTCCTACACGCTTCTGACTTGTTTGGGGTCATTCTTCTCGCCCCTTCCCTATGAGGTACCGAGCCCTCTTCTATCTCAATCTCGTGTTCTACAAAATTACAACAACCTATGTTGGCCTTATGTTTCGAAAAAACGTCTGCGTTCCGATTTAGCACCACTCTGAGCGAACCTAGTTACTTGTCTGATATTTTACCCTTCAGATGTTCTATCTCAGGTAGGACAGGTTTATTCGCTGCTAACTCTGCTTCTGTCGGCCTCTCAGGAAAGTTGGAACAACGAGACAGCCCCTCATCTGTTTCCGACTTCATTGAAAACAATTTCCTAGAAGATTTCAATTCATTCACTCTCTTCATTATACATTCTTGGTTCGCATGTAATGGACATTTAGTTACATCAAACTTTTTCAAGTTCTCCACACTCTGAAAGTCTGTGTTCAGAGGCAAAGCGTAGCCAAGTTTCTTTCCCCTCTGTATTGTCACTGTTGTTGCTTCTGTGTTCAATAACACACTCACACACAGTCCGCTCTGAGTGAGTGAGAAGCTTCTTCCTAAACTAGCCGAGCTTTTAGTGTTTGGATTTGGTACCAGACACACCTGTCTGTCATTGCTGAGTTCATTCAAGTTCCTCATCCTAAACGTCGCTACTACGGCTTGGTTTGGTTTTAATCTAACTTTTCGATCCAGAAAAATCGGCACCTTGGCCTGGTTAATTAAGATCTTATTAAGGGGTCTCTTTTCATACTTTCTCTCAGGATCCTTGATCCTAATCAACCCGTCATTGAGATCGATCGTGACGTCAAAGTTGCGCACGGAATCCCTTCCTAAGATGAACTGATCGGATTCGTCCAAATTCTCCACTACCAGGAAGCTCATCCAAAGATGTCTTCCTCCGAGTTGCAGTGAAATGATTGGGGTTCGTCCAGTCACATAGATCGCTCCCTGATTGGCAGCTGCCATACACTTGTTGGCAGCTGCCGACCTTTCGAAACCCATATCGGTCCAAGTTTTGACTGGCATGACACTAACCACTGCTCCCGTGTCTAGCAATCCATTTACTGAAAGTTGCCTGCCTTGCACGTCCAGCACGTGCGCAGCCAGACCGGCCTCGCAACCTGTATGCACCGCATCTTGTTCGAGCATCGCGTTGTGTCCGATTCGTCTAACCTTCAGCTCCTCTTGACCAATGTATATCCGGCCAATCTGATCGTTCGCATCAGTTATGTGAGCTTTCGTGTAGATATTGATGCCATCCACATTCATTAGGATCGGGTAAGGGCCATGGACATCGATATAATGTCCATCCACTTTCATCAGCCTCGGACCTCCCGTTGTGAGCAGCGCTTGCACTACCCTGGAGTCCAGTTTGGGATCTTTCTCCTTCAGGTAGTCGGCATAGATGTCCAGGTGGACTAGTGTAATCTCGGACGGTTCACTCAAGTTCTTGACCACCTGGTGCCCTGCGACTGAGATAATGGACATTATTTTTGTCCCCTCTTTCGTCATGCCGAAAATTTTACCAGATATAACGTTCAGTTTTAGTCCTTGTTTCCTGGGTTCCTCTTTGTCTTCTACTTTCGTCGTTTTACCCAGAATATTAAAACTTTCCCGAAGATCTGTGCTCTCCAGCTCCGACCTTACCCATTGCTCCACTTCTTTCGTGGCTAGGTCCTGTTTGACATTCTGCAGCGCTGTCCTTGCCGCCAGGCCGTAATCCACCTTGAGTGGGCTAGACGACTCTGCCTCGAGGTTCGAGGCTACCACCTCGTCAGGCAGTGTCTTTACCTTTTTGGTCGTGAAGGTGCTCGGTGTCGTCTCCTTCCTCCGAGATTCAGCCTCGTTCATCAGACGTGCTCGACTGGCCTCTTCGTGGCGGGATGTTTCGCGTCCGCTACTGCATCCCAAAATTGACTACAATCCGACTTGAAGTGTCCCTCCAAATTACAGAAGAAACACCTCGGACCATATTTCATGATGAGCCCTCTGACGTACTCTTCATGATCCTCGTCGGTCGCGTCGGCGTCCTCGAGAAAGTAGCATATCGCCTTCATGTTCTGTTTGTATGCAGAACACGCGGAAACGTGATGGTCCATCGAACCACAATTCGCACACGACCTCCTCTTATCCATGTCATCGCGAGGTTTGTACCAACTGGAATTCGCACCATTGTTTGTCCCGCTATAGTTGCCATAATTGCTGTAACGGTTTTGCGCCCTCGGTTTTATGAGTAAATACTCGCGTGACTTCAAACGCAAATCGTCGGGCGTGGGTACTTGGTCAAGCGACAGGGTGAAGTGTGTGGCCAACATTGTCTTCAACTCCTCACTCCTTACTCCGTCCATGAACTTCGAAGCAATCGCCAAGTTTCGCTCGGATATTCTCTCATCTGGGTTGCTTCTCCTCCTAAGCAATTCAAGGTCGTCCAAAAATTTATCCATGGATTCGTCATCTCTTTGACGCCTCTTTTCGAACTTCACCATAGCCTGGTGCCCTTGTACTCCAGAGCCGAAACGATTGAGCAGGTTGTCGAATATCTTGCGAGCGCTGTCTCTCTCATTGGCTCTTTTCGCCATTACACAACTTAGTGCAGTACCCTCCAGGTTGCTTGTTAGCGCGCTGCACTCTTGTTTCTTGGAGAGATTCTCTTCCTCAAAGTGTAACTTCATCACCTCTATCCAAGTATCGATGCAGCCGTCTGTCTCGTCTTTATATGACTTCGGCTTTTTCAGTGTCCTTCTTGACCTCTCTCCTCTCTCGGTTGACTTCGAGAGCTTGGTGATGAATGTTTCGAGAGATCTCTTCAGGGGCTCAAACATCGAGGCATACATCTTTGTGTCCTGTGAGACTGTAGTCAGATCTGGTACTGAACTGACTTGTGGCACAGTTGGCAACCTTGTCTCCGGGGTGGCATCTGCCTCCGGTGGGACTGGATTCGTCCAGCCAGGGCTCCTTGTTTCTAGGTTCGTAGTTCGTTCTCGAGCCTTGCTGGGCTCTGGCATTACTGCCCGTACCATCTCCATCATTCGCATGGCGTGAGCGCTCCCTTGGGTTGGAACGCTCCTGCCAATTGCTCCCATTCAGGATCGCGTCAAGCTTCCGCATCATTAAGTCAGACTTTGCATCTAACCTTTTCTCCAGGCTAGTCATCGTGTGGGCGTAGGTACTATCATGATCGTTCAACAATCGTTCGATCTCCCTGGTCATCCTAGCCTCTCTTTCGTATGACTCCTTGTTTGCCTGTGCCAGGCTCTCCGCCAGGCATTGATCGGTGTTGCGAATCAACTGAGCCTGATCCACCCTCGCCGGCGACTTCACGTGCGTTAGTTCGTGTCTCAGATTCTCTTGACCTTTGTGAGCTCTCTCATCAACCTGACCTATTCTTTTAGTCATATCCCGTCTCAGTTCATCCAGACCATTCATTACGCCAGCAAACATGTCACTTATGTCGCCAGTGGCCCCAGATGACGGGGTTAGTCCCAAAGAAGATGAGGTTAACTGCGGTTGCAGCCTGGTGCTTGATGACGCACCGCCTTTTTGCTTGCTCATCGACGTCATCAATCTGTCGAACGTTGATGACGCTCCCATCGTTATCCCATCTGACATGGGCCTGGTCGGCGAGGCGGACGACGCCTTCCTGCTCATATCGTTCACACACAAAACACAATAGATAATCAGATAAGAATATCTTACAGGTGACAGCGACCTTTTGTCAGTATCAATTTATCGCCACACAGTTTATCAAGTCACTGTTTTGCTAAAATTAAACAATCTTTGATAAAAAGCAGTGATGATTCAGAAACAGATCAATAAAACATAGTCTTAAAGAAAAAGACTTCCCTCAATCGGAACGATCCGAAAGAACAAAGCCCAGGACACAGTCTTCTCAAGTGGGTGTGTATTTGCCTAATACACCCACCGAGGTCTTCTTTTAGGTACCCTGCGATTGCCCGAGCTGTCCTATTAAGTGGCTCAAGGCAACCTCTGATCGAAAATTTCTAAAGTCTATGAAAAAGCTCTCCCACACCCGGACTGCTCCAAGTGCACGAGAGTAGGGAACAACTTTTTTTCTCAAGTGAGTGTGTATTTGCCTAATACACTCACCGAGGTATTCCTTTATTTGTTCCCGGATTGCCCGAACTTTCCTATTAAGTAGCTCAAGGCAACCACACAACCAAAATCACAATAAAAAAAAATTGTTCGGGTACTTCTGATGCACCCGATCTAGAATCCAAAGTTGATAACAAATTTCCGGGTCAAAATGGGCTCTTGTGATCCTTATAAGCACGCCTAATACCCTAATATGATCTTAATTAAATGGATACTTTCCGTTTCCCAAATTGCCACAGGAGGTTTCCTCAAGTTTCTAACAAGGAAGGTTGTTTAGAAGGTTTAAGACACTCCGTAGGGTTACTTCTGAGGGTTGTTAAGACACTTAGCCTACTTCGGAGGGTACCTTAATCACCCAAGTTACTTCGGAGGGTCCCCTTAAATTTACCAAGGAGGGTCAATAAGATGCTTAGTTTGCTCCAGAGGGTTACTTCGGAGGGTACCTCCAAAATTTTCAAATTTTTGAGCCTCACTTAGAAAGGCCTTCAATTAACTTCAGAAAGCGTCAAAACAAGCTAAATTCTCTATGGGGGGGGCTGTTTTTACTTCTTTGGATGACCTCGTGGAAGTTTTCCACTAAGGAGGGTTGCTAAGGGCTTTAGCTGACTCCAGAGGGTTACCTCGGAGGGTTCCCCAAAAATCAAGAAAAAAGGTTATGTTACCGCGATAAAGTCTCCAAAAGCGGTCCACCTGACTTAAAACTAGGTTGGCTGACACGGTCAACCTTCCCAGTTGGATAAAAAGATGTTTTGATAAAATTTTCTGCCGCTCGGAGGGTTACCTACGATTTGGACCCTCCGAACCAACAAATTCTAAAAAAATTTTCTTTTCCGCAATTATCAACCCAAAAATGGTTGCGGTCCGGAAAAGTGGTCAAAAACGTCGACTTATGGTACCAAAATTATCCCGATCGGTTGGCTAGTCTTTGAGAAATTGCCAAAAACGTGCTTGTCCAAACGGCCTTTTTTCACCACCTATATAGTTTCTGAGAAACTTTTTCCGCAATTCCTATCGAAAGTGCCTAAAAATAAATGAAACGAGCGTAGTAGCCCTGTACGGCACTGGAATAGTGCAAAAAACCAGATCAAAATTGGTTTGGAGACAAAAATTTGGCCAATAACTATCAAATTTGGACCCTCCGATTCCTTCCTTTTCCAATCCTTAAGTCGTTAGCTCTATCTACGGAGCTAATCGGAGGGTTACTCAAGAATTTTTCTGGCAGCCGAGCAAGTTATGCTAGCACGCTCCTAACACAAAAACTTTTATTGCTCTAACTCTAAAAACTCAAAAACTCGATTCCCAAAACCGATTGACAAAACTCCGAAAATTATCGAAATTTTGACCGAAAAATTTTGGTTTTCTCCAACTTTCACTGAGTCTTTTCTCACTCGGTTTCTCTAGTTAGGGGGATCGAACTACGTAGCTACTCTCTATATAAAAGCTTTTTGCTGTTCGGAAAAGCTCGGATATCCAAAAATTTGGGGGTCTACAGTTTGATCAAAAATCGATAATTTTCGACAAAATTGGGTGTTTCTTGGGTCTAATTAGGAGATAAGTAATATGTAATAAGGATAATAACCTATTAGTAGTCGTTAATGAATAATACTATACCCTCCTTTGCACCAAAATACCCGAATTAAGACCCTTAACTCGGAAATTTGTAATCGATGGAGGGTACAATCGGACCGCGCCAATCGTGCCCCCCACCACTTAAGTTTTAATGAAATAGTACCCGAACGATACTAAAATTGCTTCAACGATACCCAACAGTCGTTGCGGATGTTGTCCCTGATATCCCTGTTGAGTGTGGAACACGTTGATCAGCTTGCCACTCTACCCTCCGGTCACCGGCAAAATCACCATTAACGTGCTTAAACACTCAAATTACACTCGAGGGAGGGTATCCAACCCTTCACCAAAACACACAATCTTTCTATCAGAAACGATATAAATCAATCTGAAACAACAACAAATAGGAAGGTCAGATCACATCTCGTCCGGAAATAACATATAAACTGTCACTTTACATTTTTTACTGTTTTTGGTCTTTTTTGGGGTTTTTTTTAAACTATTTTTTGTACTTTTTTGTTTTCAAATAAATTTATTTTTGGCTTTTTCTTGGTTATACACTATTTTTAATTAGTTTTACGCTTTCTCTTTAATTGTTTTTGGTCCCGGGACCTTGGGACAAGCGGGCTCATGACTTCCCACCTAACCCTCCGGCCCCCGGAATTTTCGGTGTTAACTAAGTTAAAAAGCTAAATAGTACTGGACGGAGGGTACGCACCTTCCCCCAGTGCAATAACGGTCCTTAAGGCCTCTAACTCGGGCATACGCACGGAGCGGAGGGTTCGTCGCTGAAACGCTTGCTGGTCTTATGCCTTTGACAGGCCCACCCAGGAGCGCCATAAAAACGTCTATGTAACATTCGCCCAAATACTACACAGCGACTGAGCGTAGAAAAAGTACCTATTAACGACTGGCAGGCGTCAGATACCTTAATCCTACTCGTTTTTCACCGTCTCGACCTTGCCAGTTGATTTTCTGGTCTGTTTAGGGCTAAGTAAAAAGTTACTATTTTTAGGCCATCAGTCAAACGACTTTTGATCAGCTTTCGTTTACATGAGAACACAACCAAATAGCTGAGTCTCGGATCCTCAGACTACGTGATTGCCATTAAAAACACGGCTCGAACAACCTATTTTAACATGTTTTTGTGTGACAGTTCTATATTAAATCGATTGGAGATGGATTGACCCTTTCCTCTTTCTAGCTACTCATATTCTAAAATATCAAATTATACCGGTGTTAATTTAAAGTTTCAAGACATCCAAGTAGCTATACAGTCAGTTTTATATAGTCCCTTCACATAAAACAGTCTCTGGGGGACCAAGCCTCCGCTCCCGTAATCTTCCTGAGATAACGTTCTTATCTCTTCCAATTTGTGGTACGGGAGGGTTCCGTGGAATATTCCTTCCCCACTGAAGCTTCCTTCTCCACTAATATCCGCTGCTAAGAGTCTTATCGTGCGTTGTTGCCACGATAAGAGGCTTCGTGTTTTTCGTCTCTTGTGCGACCGTTTTCCACAATATTTGTCGTTGTTCTTTTTTTGTCGTTTTTCGTCAAAATGGCCGTCTTTTTGTATTTCTCAGAAATATTCACTTTTCAATCGAAATTTTGAAAATAAAAATTCTAGAATATTCCTACCCTCCTTCGCAATACTTTTTTTTAATAAGGCCTTTATTCGTTTTTTCTCGTGTCGCCGGAAGGTTGCGCTGTGTCAATCTGGCAGAATGGCACATCACCTTCACTTACTCGCGGGGGTAAATGAAGAACTGAAAAGAATGGAGACCGAAGGTCACATAATAAAACTGGAAAAGTGCGATGAAGATTGCTTTATCAGCCCGATTGTGGTTACACGGAAGAAAGACGGTTCAGTTAAATTGGCATTAGATTCGAAATTATTAAACGATCAGGTTTTTTAAAATAAGTACCAAAAGCCAAATATACACGAACTTATAGACAACATGGCTCTTCAAACTTCAGAGAAATCCAACGGAAGAGTTTGGTTCAGCAACCTAGACTTGAAAAACACTTACAGTGAACTCAAATTATGCGACCAAACGAGCAAACAGTGTAATTTTATTATAGTAGGAGGCAAAACAACTGGAACGTATCAATTTTTAACTGGATTTTATGGATTGGGAGACATGGCCAATGAATTCCAACGGGTCATGGACTCCATTTTAAAGAACATACCGTTCTTAAACTGTTATACAGATGCCATTCTGGTAGCTTCGAGGGGATCGTTGGAAGATCACAAAGCAATTGTTTATAAAATTTTAAAAATCCTAAATAAGAACAATTTGGCGGTGAAATGGGGGAAGTGTGCATTTTTCAAATCAGAGATAGAATGGCTAAGCTTCAAAATCTCCAATGACGGAGTACGACCGTTGGCCGGTAAAGCAGACGCCATCAAGAATTTACCAATCTCTAAAATTATTTCGGACCTAAGCTCTCCATTACGTCCTCTACTGAATAAAAAATCTGTATATAAATGGGATAATGTTCACTCTGCATCCTTAGAAAAACTAAAATCCAAAATTGTAAATATCACGGAAAACAGCCACTTCGACATAACAGAAAAAACTAGGCTGAAAACGGATGCGTCGCACAAAGGACTAGGTGCGACTTTAGAACAGTTACAAGGGAACCAGTGGAAAACGATTGCTTTCGCCTCAAATTTCTTAAATAATCATGAAATGAAGTATTCCACGAACGAATTAGAATTACTGGGCGTGATGTGGGCTTCTGAACATTTCAGAAATTACCTCTACGAGACAAAATTCCAAATCGTAACGGACCATAAAGCCCTACTTTCCGCACTTTCGGCAAATCACCGAAATAAGACCATGCACAGCTGATTCACCCGCTGGGTAAACAGACTTCTTCCTTTCAAGTTTAGAATATCACACATCCCAGTGAAAGATATGGATTTTACTGATCTTTTATCTAGATTACCTTCAGGCAAAGCCCTACCAACTTCTTATAATGACGAAGAATTTGTAGTCGCCTCAATCGTCAAAACTCAGAACATTCTATTTAAAAGAACAAATTTCATTTCTGTAGATGTAAATTCTGTAGATAGACCGTCGGTCGCTGCAAGTACTAATACTCTCGTTAATAGTAATATCCCGTCGTCGAAAATGCAAGCGATGTGATTGGCCCAAAGTTTCCAAATAGCTCTTTAGCTAATTTCAAACTTGGAATCATTCTCGCTTTTATATCTTGTATTGCTCGGTCAATCAAAATCTGTGATAATTCACATAATCGAACGGAAAATTGTACCTCAAAGTGCATACTTATCGATAATTCGAAATTTGATTTTAAGAGCATTACCTTCTCGGACAAAGTCCTTTTACACTTCCTTCTTAAAAACAAACAATTTTACCGCAATTCAAGAAGGAATCAGACGTGACAAAAATGGAGGAAATTACCGGCTCTTTGTTAATAATTCCTGAAGAACATAATATTGCCCTCAAATTCAAAGACGACCATCTTCCGCACGACCACGCTAATTTAGTCAGGAGGTACAAATCGGAATTAAAACTACCAACGTCTCCTATACTCCCCAAAAACCACTGCTCAAGGAAACTTCTTAAACTTATGATAAGGGAAAACAAAGTGATATGGGACTTGATAGAGACAATAAAGACGAACCGACCAATGGGCATCCACGGTGTTTACATGAAAAACTTTGCTAAAGACCTTCATGTGGAAGATGACTTAGTATTTCTGGACAATGAACTAGTCGTACCAGGTACCATCAGGGGAACGTTCAACACCATGCTACACGAGACCCACCCAGGCCAATTTGGGATGAAGTCCCTCGCAGAGTATATGTGATGGCCTCACATCTATCGCGAGATCTACCACCATGGGAAGTCCTGTAGCCAATGCCTGAAAGCCGGTAAGAACCTCAAAGTAATGGTAGGTACCAACAGTATTACAAAATTGTCGACATTGACCTTTGCTAATAAAGAAATAAACCTGCACTTCGCAGGACCGTTGGACGCGTTCTGGGGAAAAGAAAAATACATCCTCCTATGCATCGATCGATTCACGAAATTTCCATCGGCCAAAATTGTAAACAACACATCTGCGAACAGTGTAATTTCTTTCCCAAATGACTACCGCCATCTTCACGGCTTTCCAAGAAAGATTAGATTCGACCATGGGTCTTGCTTTTTATCCCACGATTTTAAAAATTTCTAAAAAAGAATTCAACATCGAGATCATTTATTGTACAGTCAGAGACCATAGATCCAGTAGACTGGTGGAAAGATTAGTTTATACGATAAAATCCAAATTACTGGCAATGTCATTCGGGTTACCAATTCCGCTCTCAATTCTTCAATCGAAAAAACTATATGGAACTTGAGAATCTCGAAACAAGCTTCAATCGGATGTACCCCGTTCGAAAAACATTTTAATAGAACGGCTAACACTAGATGGAAAAATCGGATTTCCTTTAATGACCATTTAGATAAAGGGAAATCAATCTTTTCCAGTAGACGGGACAGCAACTGGCAACTGCACGACGGGGCGGAAGACGGTACCTCGACGAAGAAAAAGACAATCCATCGGACCCGGAAGACAACATTCCTTTAGCCCAAACAATCCCGAACCCAACTACACCAGAGAGCCTTGAACAGCCTAGAGGGTCGGACACAAAGAAGAAAATAGTCGCTGGAGGTAAACTATATAGAAAGGCTACCAACAGGAAAAACAGGGAACCTTATTTTAATTTTATAAACAAGGACATTATCGACTACTCAGACCACGCAATAACCCTCGATAACGGTCATATTTTACGTAAATGAGATCTGGCATTTAAAGGAAAACTACTACCCGGTCCCAAAAATATCATGTTGAATCAACCACCCATTGGGCACAAGTCACACTCATATTCGAGTTTAGCCGGAGAGAGGAAGCTATCGCCTCCAAAGAACACACTAGTGACGGCCACACCTCAGCCAAGGCAGAGCACCTCAGGAACGGGCGGATTAACACAGAGTTTAGAGACACCTACAGGCGCAGAGACAACCCAAGACCTCATCCAGATCTCTTCAGGTTCTTCGTAATCCTTGAACTTAAACCCTTGGGACGGGACTATAGACGCTTATTTTGACGACGTGACTAATAATAACCTTCCCCCGAGCCACCAACCCGAGTCTAATCAAGGGTTAAGTGTTACAGGTGATGCCCACTCTCCGCAATTGAGACCAAATCTAGCAGTTATTACCGACCACCGGGTGATTATAAAATTACCTGACTCTGCAGAGAAAGAAGGTTCGGAGATTTACCCGATCATGCTAGATAGTGCCCCAGAAGCTGTGGTCCCATCAAACTCGCATTCAAGACGCAGTAGACCTCGTAGGAACGTCGGTCCTACTAAATTTTTTGAAGATCGCCGCTTTGTTGACGTAGTGCTCGAAAAAGACGACCAGCCTATTTTTCCCTTACAGTTGGACAATGCTAATCAATCCAGAGCAAATTTCGTTATTACCACACCGTCGGATTTGTTGACACCGTTAGCGCAGGCTCCACCATTACAATCCCTGGTCGCAGAAACCACACTCACTTGGTCTTGAAAGAAATCGTGCCCGTCGGACAGACCAAATTATACACCAATCATGTCACTTTTTGACACAATTGACGAGGTAGAGAATTCGAGTGAAATATCGTCGACCATAGACCCAGAAGGATAAGCTAAATTAGACGAATTCGACGAACAATTTAACTGATTCTCTCAAAACTCAAGAAAATAAACGCAACCATTTTTATTCATCTCATAGTATTTTTAATTAATCATTTTATTGTAGATTTTATTGTATGAGTTCTTGGAATTGTTTGATTTTTTTGAAATGGTTCTGCTTAAAAAATTATGACATGTTGTGATTCGAGCTCCAGATTATCATTATAGATTTTGTTTTATAATTTTTGGTTGACCCTAAGATGTGGCTACTCTTCAGGAACCACTAACGCCTTTTGAAAAGCAAGAATTAATTGTTTATTGCGCTCATACTTTATTGCCCTCTTGAGCATTTCCTCTGGTGTTAAATTTTTCAGCAAAAATTTTTCTTTTTTTTGTTTTCCACGCAAAATAAGGTAACACAAACAATCCTTGAACTAATTTGAGTGATATAAAAATCAATTCAAAAGGTATATGAAGGACCTTGAAACAATTCAATAAAGTGCTCCCAGTGTCAAAAAATAGGTTAAACACCTTTGATTTTTTGTGTAGGTTTGAGCCAAAACTGCGAACTAGAACGCTCTTCAATGCTTAATTTAGGGCGTTTACAATTGCTTATTTATGCATAATTTCAATTTACGCAAGTAAAATTAATTTTTGGAGCTTTTTTAAAAAAATTCTAACTTAAAAAATTTTTTCTGCAAAACTTGAAAAAAAAATGCAATTTTTTCGACTATTCTGTTTTTCTACTCATTTTAATTCTACAATTTTTGTCCATTTTGTCTAAAACACTGAGTGTCAAATAGATCTTAAAAATAAAAAAAATAATAAATCCTCCCCGCAGAAAGAACCACCCTAAATTGAAAAGAAAATACTAGTATTTTGTTGTTTTTGAAGATTATGGTTGGAACATTCTGTACCACTTGCAGAGTAACTGGCAATCTTCGTTTTCGGTATAAAAAAATTCTAACCACATCATCTCCTAACATTCTCAGTTCTGAACTGGCTGCTCAATTCGTAGCTTTTTTAAAAGGAGACAAATCGCACCAAGCGTCAATTCGTAGCAAGTGAAAATTAACAGCACGATTCATTGCTAGTTTGGAAAATCAAAAAACGATGCAAATTGAGCGAATTATTTTGCGGTGACTATGGAGGGGATTAAAGCCAGCGAATAATCAAAATTTTTATGTGGCACCAGTTTGGAAGAAAATACCAAATTGAATTGAAGTAGCCAGAAAGATATCAGCATTTGATCGTTAGTAGCATCTAAGACACCTTTATTTCAGTACAATTGCTTCAAATTTTTCTTGCAAATCAGAACACTTACCATTATGCCTTTAACTTTTTTCATCAGCCAGCGAGGAAAACAGCAACTTGTCCACAAAAGAAAAGCTTTCATTCTAAACCGCCACAGCAATATAACTAATAAATCTAGCTGGCGATGCGTGAAAAGACCGTGTAAAATTTCTGTTGCCACTATCGCAGCTGAACTAGTCAGCACATCTGAAGAACATGGTCGAGAAAAATTTCCATGCCAGGAATTAGTTAAAAAGTTATTGAAGTGTTCGAAATTTTCATACAAGCGGGAATTTAAACTTCCAAATTTAAGAATTTTCTAATTGTAATCTGTTTAAACTGTTTCAAAACGCTAACATGTCATAAATGCATGGCGTGTTGGGGATATAAAACTCGAAAAGTTGTTAACTTGCCTAAGTAGAAGTCACTCACTAGAAGTGTTCGGCGACAACAAGCAAATGATTTCGCCCCCAATGAACTATAGAAATTGCCGAGCCTTTAAGAGTTAAGCAAGACCCTGAAAGGGCATAATTTCTTCCTTTTCGATTTGGGGTTGGATAACAAATACTGAATGTTAATACTTGCCACCGACGAGAATTTGAAAACTTTGGAAAGCAACACAATCTGGCATGCAGATGGTACATTTAAAGCATGTAGCGCCTTATTTTATACAATACTTACTCAATTCATGCTGTGGTAAACGATCAAACGGTTTCAATAGTTTTCTTTCTGATTCAAAATAAAAGTGAGGAGCGAAACATCCGGGCCTTTAGACAGTTGCAAGAAATAAACCCAGGACTTGAGCCTTCTAAGAATGTGGTAGTTTTGGAGAAGATTTTGATTCACGCTTTTCAGAAAATACTCAATGAGGTAACAATAAAAGGTTGCTTGTTTCATTTCGCTCAGGCTTATTGGCGCAAAATTCAAGATATCGGATTAGCACCAGTGTATTGAGAAGATGAAAAAACAAGCATGCTTGTAAAGTCATTCGTTGCGTCGGCACTAATGCGTTTGCTCGACTTTAAAATCAGCGTGACTGCTTTATTCTATGAGCTTTCCCCCAAATTTGACGAGTCCCCTTTACTGTATTATGCCGGTTGTTTTGAACCTTGCGTTGTAACTATCCTCCGAGGACGCAGAGGGGTTGGGTGATTCACTATTTCACTCTGGATCAGTTCGAAAACGCAAAAGATTAAGAAAAAAAAACAACTATTTGGTTGAGGGATGCCATAGGGCCTTCCACGTGGGGATGGGATGTTCTCACCCTGCTATTCACAAGTTTTCCAGTTCCTCAGAAAAGAACAAAGACTGTCGGTGAACAAAATGACAAGAATAACTGCCGGAGAAAGTACTGCCAAGGTTAAAAAGTACGAAAAAAGCCAAGCTAGATTAGTTTAACTCCTTACTTCTTAAACTTTATAGCAACAATGATATTCTGAAGCAATATGAGGGCCTCTCGTTCAATTTTGATTTTTAGATTTCTTTTTTCTCTAATTTAACCTCTGATTTCTTTTGAACTGGTGAAAATTTACCGCTACAAGTTGATGCTTGCTACGAGTCGTCGCGTGCTGCAAATAGTCTACAAAAACTGCGAATGCTCACTTGCGACGATTTTTTACTGGCGTCGAATTGATGTCATGCCGCAATACACATGCCAAGATTACTGCCTGAGCCCGGTGAAATCACTTCTACGCGAAGGACTGAATGCGCGAAAATAAAAATCAAACAATCAGATTTCAGTAATCTAAAATTTGGAAAGAAAGCGTGAAAATCTGAAAAAAAGTTATCATTTCCAGCGACCCAATATTGATAATGGCCGAATATAAAAACGACAGATTTATGCAAAATTTCACTGATCGCCGCCGAATTGGAACAAGTTTTTTATTTTAAGGGTTTAATTATGCAAGAAGTAAAAAAATTGCTTCATTTAATTCATTTTAATTGAGTGGCAATTGATTCTTTCCAAAATTGACTTTCGGCTGATTTTGTTTTCGGTCTTTCGCCCATTCGGTCCTTCGCGCATGAGAATAGCCTCATCTCCCCCCCCCTGAGCGCTACCACACGACCATACATAGACAATCACTTCCTCTATGGTACCCGAACTAATTTTGAACTGTTTTCTGAGGCTGCAAGCAAAAAATTCCACTGGGGGGTAGCTAGTATTTGAATTTCTGTCTCAAAACTGGCGTGATCCTGAAACTAACAGAACACAGATATCCGATCTGCTGATGTTTTCGCCTTTTTTGCTGGGTCTGCCTTTTCATAAGTCAGTCAGTAAGTTTCTACTGCCCTCGCAAACCACGCAAAGATCGCTTTTCATCAACTGCGATTTGTATTTCCGATGGTTAGTCTACAATTTTGGTTGTCATTGGGAAAAAGTACTTGTTTTTCAACATCTGTTTTAGAATGCCTGCTTAGGAGAACATTCGCACCCAATTCAAGTTCGAATCCATTTCGCCTTGGGTTAGGACCATCTGCAGCAATCGCGCCTCCTAAACATACCTTCACCTTCGATCGAACTAACGGCGGCCTTTTTAAGTTCTGAATTGGAATCGCGAAAAATCAGATTTGAGTGATAGAAGTCTAGACGGTACCAGCTCACAACAAGAAAAAAGCCGCTCTTACACTTTAACAACTCGAACCAAATTTCTATTCGACGAAAAAACAATTCAGACTAAGAAAATTGTTGTCTAATTTTCTTGACTCTGAAGTATCCATGTTTTCCGACATGAGCTAATTGAATTATCAATTTTACTCTAATAGAAGAAAGAAGTTCCCCTTAATTGTGCTTTTTGGACAAATATTAGCAGACAAAAGGTTGCCGATGAATTTGGAGCAATTAAAAGATGTGAAAGATACTATGATGAAACAGACGAGTGAAAAAATGGACGCCGCCAATAACAATACGACTGTTGGTAAGTGCTTACTTTAAATGGGTTTCTAATGAGCAAGGCGACAATTCTTCGGAATTAGTTGAATTCGCCGCCAGCCATTTTAATCAGGATAAATTATTACGTTGCGACGTATGACCTGCATGGTGAAAAAAAAAATCCAAATCTAATAAAAGCGTATCGTTTACAAGGAATACGTTTTCTAAATCATTTTTGTCAATTAATCTCTATTTTCACCAGGGGCGGATTTAGGAGAGGGACGGGGGGGGGCGGACGCCCCCCCCCCTCAGGGATTCGACCCCCCCCCCCCCCCTGCCGACCCAAAGGGTTCCCCCTTTGGTACTTTTTAAGAAATCCATTTTTGGCCAACCGACTCTAAAATTTTTCTTAAGGCGCCTTTGGCGCCAATATATACTAACTTTGAGGGGGAGCGCGCTCCAAAAAAACGCAATTTTTTTTTCAAAGTTTTCCAAAATGAGCCCGAAAATCAATTTGGTCGACCTAAAAAAAAAGGTAAAAAGGTAAAAAAAAATTTGAAAATCCTCCCCCCCCCCCCCCCCTCGAGCAAATCCTAGATCCGCCCCTGATTTTCACGGTTTTTCAAATCAATAAAAGTTCGTGAATAATCTCTTCCATACATAGCACCCTATACGTGCAACGTCTGATTTGCATGATGAAAATTTTTCATATCTTACCAGGGTCGGATCTAGGATTTTCTCGAGGGGGCGGGGGGGGTTTTGGATTTTCAGAAAATTTCGAAAATTTTGTCGACCTTTTATTAGGTCGACCAAATTGATTTTCCGAGCTCTCATAAAGCATTACCAAGGCTCGTAATGATCATTTTAGGCACTTTTTAGAAAATTTGGACCAAAAATTTCTGTTTTTTGGCGCGCGATCTCCCCTTAAAATTAGTATATTTTGGCCCCAAAGGGACTTTTAAAAAAATTGAAATAATTCAGGGTCCGTCACTAAAAATGGATATCTCAAAACAGTACAAAGGGCGACCCTTGGGGTCGGCAGGGGGTCGAATCCCTTTGGTACGCAGGGGGTCGAATCCCTTTGGTACGCACGGGGTCGAATCCCGTTGGAAACAGTACAAAGGGGGACCATTTGGGTCGTTAGGGGGTCCCCCCATCTAAATCCGCGCCTGCATCTTACCAACAGCTTGCAACATGACGAGAAATCGTTTTATTACTTAATTAACCCGTCATAATGCTATTTTGAGGGTTTTGCAAACTAATGTATGTGCTATGCATGATTAGTCATTTTGCATACAAATCATGTAAGGAGATGTATTGTTGAGTAGTTTAGTGAAAAACATCTTCCGAGATGCATTACGAACATCCCTTCAGCCGCCCCTTGAGGCACAGGCGCGTGTTTGTTGCATTGGTGAACCACTTTTTAAGCATGAATCTTCTATTGATTATGACAAACTGTTTTGTGCGGGGGGTTCGTTTTTAAATGCTAACATTTGTCGTCTGCGAAATTATCGTCTGCGGAATTATCATCGTCGGATTCTATTTTTAGCTATTTATTCTACCAATCAGTTCTTCTGCTTAAATTATTAATTAACACTTAATTGTTTGCTATTGCTGAGTTGAATTATTGGTAACATAGGATAGAATAAGCGCATGAAAACTGGAAATGGACAAAAATGATGTGTGTATTGTGCGTGTAACAGAGTAGGCGTTTTTCTTGTGGGCGTTTCTTTGTAGTCTCTCTATTTCGGACATAGGAAACTGTTCACTTTCAACGTCAAAATCGTTTGAACTTTGTCCTCTTTTCCATTTCAAGTTTTTGAGTTCAGAACAAACATACTAATTTTATTTCTATTAAATTTTTAAATTAGATCCATAAACCAGAGAAAAAGAACAAACTCAAAAACCATGAGAATTGCCAGATATCATAATAAAAAGTTGTAGCACATAGACCACTAGAAAACAATCGGTCATTATTGTTCGACTTTCGATACGAAAGTAACGGAATATTTGGGATCGGGTGGGTTTTTTTTTCTTCAGACAAATTTCGACTTTTTAACAGCCAATTTTGACGAATTTTTTTTTATATCATTTAAAAGGTATTGATGACTTGGGCTTAAATTTGAAAAAAAATTACCTGTGATCATTTTTCATTAAGTTATGGGCGTTTAAAAATTGCCATTTTGACCAATTTGAGAAAACTAACGCGCGATATGTTTTGCGCTATTAACGCGTAAGCGGAGATTTAATCCGTCTTAGAAATCGTTCCAAATTGGTTGAAAGAACCCGCGTCCAAGTTTAGGCGTAAGTAATCGATTATAACGGATTATTATGATGATTTTTTGACAATTATAGTTGATTATAATTACCAAAATTAGGCGTTTGAAGGATTTATAATTGATTATACTCGTGATATTTTCCAAGAGATTATAATCTCTTATAATCAATTATAAATGGTAATAGTTCTTACAAAACTATAATCTCCTGTTTTGCCGAACTTTTGTCAATTCAAATCAATATTGGAATTTTATCTTATGGGTTATTATTTTTGTGTCAGCTACCAGAAATAATCATCGGACAGGGTTGAGTGATAAATCACCGCTTATTTAAGCTTAACTTAAGCCTTGAAAACTTAGGTTTACCCAAGCAAAGATGGTTTTTGGAATTTTTTAGTTAATTAAAAACATGAAAATTTAAAAAATTTCCGCAAAATAATTTGAAATAATCTAAATAAATTTTTCAGTTTTTTTTTCTCATTTTTCCAGCCATTTTTCTTCAAAAACTGCTTTCTAATTGACCTATTTCACTATGACTCTTAAATATGATTTAGTTTTATTTTTTCGTTAGATTTTTTTATCACCACATGCAGAAAAAAAACGCACCAATTTGAAAAAAATATATATATATTTTAAGACTGTGGTCGAATTATTCTCTGCTACTTGCACAGTAACTGGCCATCTTATTATTTTTTTTCTTCGCAAAATCAAGTACCACAATTTATCATCGGAATGGGTCGAATGATATACCAAATCGGAGCCATTCAAGTCGTGATTTAAACGACATAAAAAAAAATTTCCAAAAAAAATTTTCAGTATCGAGAAAAACTGGTATTAAATTTGTTTCAGTTTTAATTAAATCAAACGAGCAAGCAGGCTTGCAACAGTCTGATTATGTTTAATTTTAGCCCTGAAAACTTTTCAGAGCTTAAATTAAACATAACTAGGCTGTTAAAAGCCTGCTTGGTTGCTTAGTTTGCTCAAAACTTAAATAAAAACAAAAGCCAGTTCTTTTCGCTACTCAGAAAACTTTAAAATTCTCATTCCGCTCAAATCACAACTGAAAGTTTTTATTATGTTATATCACTGGCCCATTACGGTAGTTTTTTTAGGTACCTGATTTTGTGTGGCAAACGAAACAAAAAAAACTAAAACGCACCCAATCACAAAGTTCCCCTACATTTTTGGAATGGTCGGAACAAATACAATGACATAAACTATTAAAAAACCAATAATGACCGATTGTTTTCTAGTGGTCCATGTGCTACATTTTCTCATATGATATCTGAAAATTGTCATGGTTCACGATTTGTTTGTGGATTCTGCGAACTACGGATTCCGCAAATACTGTTGCGGATTCTGCAAAATTGCCAATTTTAGAGCGATTATGAGCAGCACAGTGTTTAATCTAATTGTGGAATCCAAAACAGCAATGAAGATTAAAACGTAGCAATGATGCGGATTCCGCAACAAATCTGATTTTGGCCTCTTGCAGAATCCGCTTACAATTAACAAAATCCATAGTTTGGCCTCAAAATGAACTTGGTGGAAATTAAGTTTTTAGCGCCATTTTGGGAACAAAAAATTTCTTAAATCAATTAATTTTCTACAAAACTTTAAATGATTTTTCGGCATTATTTTTTGTCCAATATGCCTAAATTATTATAACGGTCCAATATGCCTAAATTATAAGTTTGCGTCAGATCCTTTTAACACACTACGCAGAAAAAAAATCACTAGTTTGTTTTAAAATTTTTTTTTTGTAGTTTTTGAAAGACCGGTCGGAAAATTCTGTGCTACTTGCACAGCAACCGGCTATCCTTAATCAAAAATGGTTTTGGTGTTGCAGAAAAATTTGCGTCGTGCTCAAGTAGAATTTACATTGGACCCTTGACCCTTCTTTTGAGGGTAGATCCTGCCTGCGGGTAGCCGCTTATCATACTCGGACAGTTTGTAGTTTTGGGTATTAAATGGTTGGCTGGCTTTTGAAACGATGGTTTGCGGGTACGCTTTCTTCTTCCATGTATCCGTTGCAATATTGATCTAACCTTGCCGGTAAGGCACATAGCCTAATGCCCAGACATACTAATGAGCTGAGAGACTAATAACACAGAGCCAGATATTCCAATTTTCCAACATATTTTACAGTCGAACGATGAGTTATTGCAACATTAGATAGAAATTAATGAAATTTGATGATTGAAGGCGTGTAATGAGAAGTTCTGCTATCTGAACATGAGGCTAGGGAATAACTAGCAGCTTGTTGTTTATACACTGTAAGCCATGACTCTAATCTCTGTCATGGAATAGCAGCCCCTCAAACTAAACCCACACCAGATAAAACTCTGCAGAGCATGTCCAAGTTATTGAGAACAACTTTAGCGATCTCGAAGTACGATAAAAGAGGGCCCCTGTGACGTATGGAGAAATTAGCCGCCATTCTCATTCCAATATCTCCCTCCTAAGTAAGGACTTAATCCGCATCGGCTATTATTACTAGAGGTAATCCTTGGCGTAGTCCAATATAGTAGGATAATTAGCACAAAAGTCGCACAAATTGGGTAGAAACATATAAATCAAGAGACAAAGTTAAATTGAGTAGAGTTTGTCTTTATCAATAGTGTCTTTCAATATAATCCAGAATCCGAAGGATTTATTTTTCTAGAATTCGAGAATTTGGAGAGAGCAAATTATCCTAACATAGACTAACCAGTTGCTGGGCACTAGTAGCACAGAATGTTCCAATCATAGTAGTCATTGCAAATACAAACAAAACAAAAACTTTTTAATGAATTAGTTCAATTTGTTTTTTTTTCTGAAATGAGATGACATCCAACAGTTTAAAGAACGTTTGAAGTCATTATTAAAAAATCGAATGATCTTTTATATATGATTTGAGGCCGATAAATTTGATTCGGAGAGCGAAAAACTCCTACCAATTTTTCTTGACATTGAGATAACCTTTTCGAACTTTTCGTCACAAATGGTTTACAAAATCCACCCTCACGGGTTGACCAAAAATGCTAATCATACAGTTTTCATATATAGAAAAACGATAATCGATAATCATACGCTTTTCAATCAATTCCATAAGTACAGAAAATTAAATACAGCAAATTGCATGACAGGTCTATGATTAGTGATATTTTATATATGGAAATTGTATGACTAGCATTTTTCCATACATCAAAAATACTGATTTCTAACATTTTCAATTCTCAAAAGTTCTTGGTTGTGTTTTTAACAAAACACAAGTGACAGAAAACTTGGTTATCCGAACGTAAAGTAACCAAAAGTTTGACCGTTTTGCATCAAAACTGCATTGGAAACGGCCTGAAATGTCTTAATTCTGTCTTGCACGAATAATATACAGAAAGTATCAAACTTTTAAACTTTGACACACATTTTCAACGATGATTATTTTTAAAATTTGATTTTTTAAATTATCAGATATTGATCAAGGCATACATAAATACGCCATACAAAAGAAGAAGAATTTTCAGCGTTTTTAAGAGTAATGAAAGTCTTAAAAGTCTTAAAAGTCTCTGATAACTACAGATGTGCATTCATACATATTGATATATTTATGAATGCACTTATGCACTTTTGAGTTCACTTGAAATTCCTCTGCTGAAAATTATGTAAATAGCACTCCGCAAATACGAACGTGAAAATGGGGCAAAAAAACGTGAACGATTTCTAGTTTCGAAAGTGTAAATTAATTTTTAGATTTCCAGCGGAATAAAAACATAACCTGTTGATCTAGTTTTCTCTAGTTGGGTTCATGTTATCAAAAAAGCGCCAATCATAAATTGTTCTAAGAACTTAAAGAGCTTAAATTGCATCTATTTTTTCTTTGAAATTCGAAAGTTGAGATTTTTTCAAGAAAGTCAGTGTTTTTTATTGATATTACTTGCGTTCATCACTCTTTTCAAATCTTCGATTGGCTATGTTTGAAAAAAGTTAAAAACGAAAAGTTAAAAGGAAAAAAAACTTAAGTTAGAGTATCCAGGACTACGTTATGGACACAAAAAAATTGAATTTTGCATGCAAAAGAATTTTCTGAAAAATATTTGTTTGAGTACATCATTCGAGTTGCGATTGAAAAAAAAACAAAGTTTTGAGGGCAGTTGGCAATTTCAAAATAAAAATTTTGTTGTCGCCATCAAATAAATGCGTGTCATACAATTTCCATATATGAAAATCGTATGATTAGATTTTTTGACAAAAAAGTTTTCTTTATTTGTGATACACCGAATTATGCCAAAACAAGACCTATTTTTATAGACCTTATTTATGGAATTGTGATTAGCATATTGGGTCTTTGGAGGTCAACGCGGGCTTTTTGTATAACTATTTTTTCGGGGAGCGGTCAGAACAAAAACCTGTTGTTTATCAACTGTTATTCTTATTCAGTTTTGTTTAAAAAAGGTTTCTGGAAAAAAATTGCACAAGATTGCAGCCTGTTGGAATTCCAATTCCACAAGAGTGAATTTTGTTTGAACTATTTAAAAGTTTTATTTAACCATATTTGGAAAATTTTGGAAATTAGCATCATTTTGCGAACCTTTTCGAAGGTTTGCGCCACAAGGTTGTGTTTTTTGGCGCACAAGCCGCCGTCACGATAAGTGTATAATGGCGCAAAGGGCGACTAAAGTTTATCAGGTTTGGTCGGGCTTAAACGAAAGTCGTATATTTGTGCTCGAGTTTGAAAACGTACAAAATAATTGAAACAAGACTGCCCGAGTCGGGACGAACTTCAAAAGATTTTGAAAAAAATATTCTCTCATATGTCATATAAAGTAAACAAGTCTGCTCGTATCGGAGCAAAACCTTAAATGTTTTGACTGCCTTTTAAGATCTATGGAGAAGTAAAACATGAAAATTTAAATGTAATAAAAAAATTTGAAATTTTCTTTTTTAAATTTGAAAAGTTTTGTGCAAATCATCACCCCACACGCCATATAAGATTCGAAGTGATAAATTTCGCTCTGTAGCTAATCTTGCTTTTTATTCAAAATTGAAATTTATTGTTTTGAGCGAAATCTTGAAATTTTATCACTGTTTTTATATGATTTTGACTTCTTTTTTGCGAATCATCAAAAGTAACCAGCAAATTAAAATTAATACGAAAAGATTTAGAATTCAGGGGCGGAACTCTGGAGTTCAACTCCACCTCACCACCCAAAAGGTCCTCTTTCGCTCTAGTTTACCCTATCCAATTTTGCCGTTCGAACCTAATTTTTTTCTTAAGCCGCCTTGGACGCCAGTATATACTAAATTTAACGGCAGAAAAAACGCAATGTTTTGGTCAAAAATTGTTTTTTTTTTTTTGTAAAAACGTCCAACCACACGCCATATAAAGCACAAAATGATAAATTTCGCTCCTAGTATCAAATCTATTATGAAAATAAGCTCCCATCAACCAATTTGGAATAGTTTCTAAGACGGATTAAATCTCCGCTTAAGTGTTAATAGCGCGAAATATATCGCACGTTAACTGTCCCTTATTGGCCAAAATGGTAATCTTTAAATCCCAATATTTTTACTAAAATTGGTCACAGGTGAAATATTTTCTCAAACTTAAGCTCAGGATAACAATTTATTTTGATTGAGATTAAAAATTCCGTCAAAAATGGCTAGTTAAAAAATCGAAATTTGTCTGAAGAAAAAAAACCACCCCGACCACAAACATTCCGTTACTTTCCTTACGAAAGTCGGAACATAAATCTAAAGTGAAGTAGCAAATGGCGTACCTCAATCAGTTTGGAACGATTTATTCTTCCGGTAAACTCTCCGCTTACGCGATAATAGCGCGAAATACGTCGCGCGTTGATTGTCTCATATTGGCGAAAATCCTTAAACCCCCATAACTTTTTTCTCAAGTTCAAGCTCAGGACAACAATAGAAGTCGGAGGTCTTCGAAAGTTGGAACACTAAATTATCGCACGGTAAATTGTCTAGGTGCTCATCTGCTAACTCACAATTTCTGCTTCACGAATAGCCTCGGCCTGCTTAAAAATAAGCTTCTCTTTAGCGAACGTAGTGAATACACTTATATAAGTCGTGTTGATTGTTTTTCTGTTTTTGTTCAGACCTTGATTTTTATGGTTTGACAATAATTTTCGAGGAACTTATCTCAATTTCTTCATTTTAGAGGATGGTAAGTCACACTCTTCATTTGAAAACATCAGGAATGGCGATAAAAACCTAAATAGTTTTCAATTTTGAAAAATGGTTTTTTAGAAATGCCATTTTTCTTCAAATCGAATTTTGTGTTCATTTTATTTCTTCCATTTTTGTTTTTTCCAACTATTTGTTCGCTATGACTTTAGTAAGTTGTTTCGATTTTTTTAGTTTAATAGTTTTCGTGCAGTTAGTTAAGCAGTTTTTATACCAAAACGAGACCATTCGAAACAACGAACTATCATCAGTTTTGTTATTTAAATTTTCCAGGACAGCATATCAAAGAACATGATTTGTTTACACGTTTCCATGAAAATGATGAGCTCAAAATTTGAAAATTTTTCGGGTTTAGGAGAACAGGGTAAAAAATTTAAAACCGAAGGGACTTTAATTTTATAGCAACCTCAGTGCGCCAACTTTTCACATAATAAATCTTAGTTTTCAAAATTCAGGCGAGTTTCGTTCTTAGAAAACGTTATTCGTGACGGTGCACGTTGGGCATGGTATCCATTAGTTACATCAGCCAGATTTTGAAATACATTAATTGAAATACCCCGTGAAAATCCTTCAACAATGTTTTAGTTTTTAGCATTCCTAAACATCAAGTAGAGGTTTCAAATTTACGAAAAAAGCTAGTAACTGGTGAAGATATATAGAGATTTCAAGTTAAGCATACATTATAATTTTTTTGAGAAATTGTTCGGCTTTGAGTCTTTAATTAAGAGTCCATGAACGTAGTTCAGACTATTATACAGGTCGCAATGGTTTTTTTGTTTTTGTCAGGAAAAGGTCAGGCTCAAATTTATTTTCTCGAGGTTTGACTTTTGATTTTTTTGAAGTTCAGTTCATTGCCTTTGTTAAAAGGAAGGGACAATGCACGTTGGGCATGGTATCCATTAGTTACATCAGTCGGATTTTGAAATACATTAAATGAAATACCCCGTGAAAACCCTTCATGAATGTTAGTTTTTAGCATTCCTAAACATCAAGTAGAGGTTTCAAATTTACGAAAAAAGCTAGTAACTGGTGAAGATATATAGAGATTTCAAGTTAAGCATACTTTAAGTTTTTTTTGAGAAATTGTTCGGCTTTGAGTCTCTAATTAAGAGTCCATGAACGTAGTTTAGACTATTATATAGGTCGCAATGGATTTTTTGTTTTTGTCAGGAAAAGATCAGGCTCAAATTAATTTTCTCGAGGTTTGACTTTTGATTTTTTTGAAGTTCAGTTCATTGCCTTTGTTAAAAGGAATAAAATTTCACTTTCAAACAGCAACAGAGTAAAGGTCACAAATAACGCGGTCGACTTCTAGTTTCGAAAGTGAAATTTAATTTTCAGATTTCACAGCAAAAAGTTAATACTGATTGATCCAGTTTTCTAAAATTGGATTATTTCTTTCAAAATGGTGAAAGAAAAGGAAATTTCTTTCAATCTGAAACTTTTCAAAGAGCTTTAAGGGCTTTAAAAGCTTTTTTTTTCTTTGAAATTCGCATGTTGACCTTTTTCAAAAAACAAGTCAGCATTTTTTCTGTTTACTTGCGTTCATTGTCTCTTTTCCAATTTTATGTTGTCTAAGTTTTACCATTTCGGCCTGAAGTCACGTCGGCTTGATTTCCGGCTCCCAGTATTTCACCTGTCATCATTTTTCTCAAGAAAAGGCGGTTTGATTTGGAGTAATTTTGCCAACTTTAGATAATTACATGGTGATATTATATTTATAACAGTTTTCATCAACGCGTCATAAGTGGCAATTAAATTGACTCAAAAACGATTCCAAATAAGAATGATTGATAAATTTTTCCAAGCTTAAAAGACCGAAAAACGCGTTACAGAATGTGAAACATCTCTTCTTATATCATATTGCTTTTTCAAAAAAATATCTGGATTTCATCCTTTTCCAATTGGACACTTTCATCTAGCATTTTGCGATTCGGCCTGAAGTCTCATCGGCCGTCTAGGGAGTTAAGTGTGGTGTGTGGTATCAGATTGAAGCCAGAAAATTTGTCAAAGTTGTGTCGGTGTCGAGAAAAAATGGTCTGAACTTTTTGTTTTTAGACGAAATTAGCTTATGCCGACATTAAGTAGAACTAAGGCTGGTCTCAGTAGAACAAAGAATGATCTCAATTTAGTTTTTCTACAATTTCCCGTTATATTTGCTTTTGAGTAGACCCCTCTTCGAGCATTTTTTAACATAATTCAATCTCCTGTTTCCTCATTTTTCAATTTGTTTTGAATTTTCAATCAGTGGTCGGAACTTGGGTGTGTATTTGACAGCAACCTGCTATCCTTGTTATATTTGGATTTTGGCTGGGAACAAGGGTTTAATCTAGGTGGAATTGGATCTGAGCTCAAAATAGAAACTCGTATCGGGTTCATCTTAATTGACCTGTCTTGGTGATGAAATTGAAGTTGAATTAGTTGGTTGAAACTATATCTGGTGCAGAATCATTCTAGACAACGCATTAGTCTGTAAAATTGGGCTTGGGATTGTGTCACTGCTTTTCTGATACAGCGACAAAAGGGCTTTGTGCTACAATTTACCAACCTTAATAGCCTTTTAGTGACGGCTGCAAACGATTTGGGGAAGCAAAATGGCGCACTGCTACTGACGTATTCTAGTGAGCGCGTAATGTCGCCCGCCTTGGACGCTTCAAATAATTTGGTTTCGTTTCGCTATATTGAAATGACTGGGTTGGTACGTTCCCTGAAATCAGGTAGGAGAATGCTCGTTAGTCGTTGCATTGCCAAACCTAGGTACATTCGATCGATAGTCTTGATATACGCTCTGTTTTACCGCCCTACCTCCTACAAATTGTGTCTAGCTATAACGTACTTGCGTAGTCAATCGGCTAAAGCCTAGTCGCGTCGCGTGGCGAGCGGTTACGACTTGTCTCGCCTGTCTGTGAAACTATCTGAACCGGCTAGTATTCGTAGAAAAGGGAGGAGGAGGAGGAGGAGGAGAAGGAGGAGGAGGAGGATGAGAGGTATTGCAAGTGCAAAAAGGTATGTAATCCTTCATATGGGCTTTAATTGGATGGGGAATACTTCTCTTATTGTTTCGTGTGTGGGGGTTGTAGTTGTATGCTATGTTATATGGATATGGTGTAAATGGCAGTAGCTTAGCTACTAGGTACGTAGCACGACTACACGACGAACAAGCGAGACGTCGATGGTGGTGGTGATGGCTAGGTCTTGGCGGAGCGGGGCGGGGGAGGGTAGGGGTAGGGATAACCATAGGGCCAGCATAAAGCGAGTTCTGGTTGGAATAAACGAACTGGTGTTCTTGTCTTGTCTGTCGTGCTTTTCACAGGCTACGTTGGCGTATAACTGCAATTGTATTTCCTTTTCAGTCGTGGCTGGATTGCACGGGACTTCATGGTACGTGGACTTTGTGAATGGACCTGAGATGGTTGAAGGGAAAAGAACTGAAGGTGTAGAGTGAAGTTAGAGCGCTTATTTTAGAGTAAAACGTGACTATATGACGAACATTGTATCAGTTGATATTCGTTGAGTCGTCAGCGCGCCATCACGTGCTTAAGCTCAATTCTTATTGGCTAATTTTATTCAAAAATTTAACTCTTTGTTCCGTTCTCCAAGTAGTCGCAAAGAAAACTGAAGCTGAATCAACGTTAAATGCCTAATTTTGAAAATTCTTTTACGCAGCAAATTACCTAAATTTTGAAAATTGAGAGCAATTAGGTTAATTGGAAAAAAAATGGTATTCGTTGGTTCATATCGCGAATTTGTGACGAATTGCAACAATTAGACAACATTAACAAATCGAAATCGCGGCGGCTCATTTTAATAGTAACACAAAACGAGACGCATAATTTAAAGTAAAACGCGCATTTTGCTTACTCGATTTTCAGTTTGAATTTTACTCTAAGTGCTCTAAAATCAAAAATTTGATTTCATTGACAGAAAACAATATCCTCAAAAGTTACCCTTACTGGCACAAAAAAAAACATATTCCAGTTTTTTGCTATCTCTGATTGTTACGAAAGAGTACATTCCAGCAATTGAGAGAATCCTAAGAATGAGTCCCCGAACGCAGACAGGTATGTCAGAAGAAATTACGGTTTTCGTGAAAGTTTTTCCATTTTTTGTTTAAGTAGATCAAAATAAAAAATAGGTTTGCGGATCAAGGTTATTAGTTTATTTTGGCCTTATTTTGCCCATCCACGTTTGCGCTATTTCTGGAGTCGCATTTTTATCTTGCCAATTTCTGAAACGTCTTTTTCGCATATCTCGAACAAATTTTGTCTCCTTCTCTTGGACGTCATTTGAGAAAAGTTTGCTCGGTGATGTTTTAGGAGGAAGTAGCATGGGAAACTGGCAGCAAGTGTACAGCAGATACGACTGCGGAGAAGAGATCGGATCAGGTGGATTCGGTCGCGTGTATTCTGGAACCAGAATCCATGACAACCTTCCTGTTGCCATCAAAGACATCGCCAGGAACAAAGTTACATCATGGGCTAAGGTGAGCACAGGAATTTATTGTTATTTCAATGAAAGGAAACTAAAAAAATGATTCTGGCTTATACACAAGCTTGTAATCTATATATATATATTTAAAGAATCTCTACAAAACTTATCCTGAACTTTCTATTACAGCTGAATGGAAAAACTGTGCCATTCGAAATAAAACTTCTAGCGGAAGCCAGTCAACTCGAGGAAGGCATCATTCAAATGTACGAATGGTTTGAGACTGCGAACAGTTTCGTCATCGTCATGGAGCGTCCCGCCACATGTCAAGATCTATTCGATCATATCGAAGTTTTTCACACCCTTGAAGAAGAGAAAGCGAGAGACTTTTTCTTCCAAGTACTTGCAGTTTGCGATCGACTAATGCAGATCGGAATTGTTCACCGAGACATAAAAGACGAAAATCTTCTGGTGAATTTGGAAACCAACCAGCTGAAACTGATTGACTTTGGAGCAGGAGCCTATTTTGATGCCAAGAAATTCTACGAAGACTACCAAGGAACTCGAGTTTATTCTCCGCCCGAGTGGATACGACTAAGATGTTATAGAGCAGTTCCGGCACTTGTGTGGTCTCTTGGAATTCTTCTCTACGACATGGTCATGGGTGACATACCATTCCACTCTGACACAGACATCTGTGAAGCATCACTCTACTTCTCAGACGGAATTTCCGACTGTAAGTACTTTTTGTTATTCAAATGAATGTACAGTTGGTTAAATGGAATGCGTTTATATGATGCTCTTTATTTCTAGCTTGCCAAGACCTAATCAGAAGAATGCTCTCCCTCAAACCAGACAAAAGGCCAACCATCGATGAATTGTATACACATCCCTGGCTGAGATCTTGTCGAAGAAGCAGCCAAATTTTCAAGCCGACAACTTCGTCGCCTCGCTGTGACGAGAACAACGACTCAGGACTGGGTCTGTCGAAATCAATGATGAACGGGTCAGTAGACCAATTTCCAGTGAATGCTACCTCTAAATGCAGCAGCGCCAACAGTAGTACGGCTACAGTGGCAACAAAAACAACAACTCCCACCTCAACTTGCAGCACAGACAGTGCTCTGGACACCCACATTACCTCTTTATCATCATCTCTCGAGAACTCCTCGATGCAATCACCTTCCACCTGCAGTTCGATGGAGAAGTCCAAGTCCCTCTCCAGCTCGACCACAGACTACACGTCGGATTACGGCAGCTTGCCATACCACAGTTCCTCCTCCGGTGAAAAGCAGGAGAATGAAGCGAAATCGGCAAAGACTGTCGGGGTCACGACCTCAGAAGCAGCAGCAGCATCAGGGAAAACTAACAACTCAAACTCATCCAGCGACAATTGCCAACAACAGAAAACCTCATCGTCATCGACATTAATGTCTCACCAGTGTCCGCCCATAAAACAGCAGCTGAAATCGAACCACCTGCAAACGTCCTACGGCTCCAATCAGTTTGCCAATACCGCCGCCGCCGCAATCAACTCATTTCACTCACTGTCATCATCATCAGCATTTTCCTCCTGTTCGCCCCTAACGCTCTCGTTACACCAGTCGCCCCCAAGCTCCACTTCGCAATCGAATGGGCCTTCAACGTCGACCATGCTAGCGAGTAGCAACTCAGGGGGAATCTTTTCTTGTCATTCCAAAGTGTCCAAATTCGCCTCCTCAACTCTCTCTCCTTTTAGTTAGCGACATGCAGCTTATTTCGACCCAAGTTACTGACAGCGCCAAGATTCGTCAGTGCAGCAGATTTAGTTTTTGTTCGATTTGTTTTAATCTGATTAGCCTTGGCGCCCTTTTTTGTGCTTTACTTCATTCTCCTATTTTAGACAACAACTTAGCGCGTGTTGATGAACTTGTTTATCTCATTTTCCTTGTTATTCCTTTTCCCACTCTGTACATTGTTTGGAGCTTTTAAGGTTCGACTGAAGACTGCAGCTACCTGAGAAACTGTTCTAGTTATGTTATTGCCACCACTATTACCAGCAAACGATCAAGTTATCTCATCAAGTCAGCAGCAGAATCAGTCGAACTAGCAGGCCTCGAACTACAGAAATACAAACCAACTAATGTCGTCCTCGTCGTGTGCTGTGATTTTTGTATCCGCCAGAAATGCACGTATTTTCAGTTCTTTTTTCCATCGTGCGTTGGTGCATTTCGAATTTATTGTAACTGGAAAGAGAAGAATTCGAGAACTATCTTATAATGAACGACTGGAAGCCGAAGGAAAGAATGTGAAGCTATCGCAGAGCAATAGATTCTGCATGTGGCTTCACTTTGTCCTCTCTAGTTTCTACGTTTGCCAGCAGCAGTTAGTTGGTTTAGTTGTCTTCTCTTCGTCTTCGTGTCTGTCCTCGAAGTGCCTTCTTGCCAAATCATCTCCATCTCCAGAACATCAATAGTTTGTTAGCCAATCCGGACGTCAAAAGTGAAATGATGTGAACTGAAGAACGCCACACGTGCAGAACAGAATAGTAGCAGTTTTTTCAGCCAGCTCCTGAACCAGCGCCCCACTCCAAGACAGCCTAGCCCAAGTAGGCTGGCAAGAAAAGGAAAGGGAAGATGGAAGGAGAAAGGGTCAGCTGGAAAGTATGACAGCTGAAAAAGACTGTTGAAGTATGCTAGAAGATCAATTTCACTTCGAAATACTCAATTGTGCAATTCTGAGTTTAGTTAATACGATATCTTACCTACCAGTACCATCTACCTACATGTACTTTACACTTACTATACTATACATGATACTACTCGTTGTACTGTAATCACAATTGTTAATTATGAATTTTAATTTTTCTACTTTTTTCAATCATCACAAGCAGCAGCATTTGAGGCTTTTGTAGTTCAAATCAAATAATCGCTTGCTTTCGATCGGTGTGTAGACAAATTTAGAAACTTTGATTTCTCTTGGCAATCTGAGAGATAGCCATGATGAAAGTAATGACTAATTTATGACTGCGGTGATATGGTGCAGCGTACAATGGTTGTGCAAGCATCAGAACTTGGCAAACAGTGGTTGCGCATCGTACTTATATCCTTAACTAACTTGATAGTCAGTGACGTGTATCGGATTTGAAAAGACTCCAACTGAGTTAATGTGGCAGTGAGAGCCAGCGGCGTGCCGCAGATGCTCTCTTTATAGCAAAAAATGGCTAAATAAATATCCATTTTTGAGGACCCAAGGGGGTCAAATCACTGAAAGAGAAATGCGCTGAAGCTTTGAAGTTCAAAGACACAGAAACAGATTTCTGATTAGATTTTGGTGACCTTTAATTTTTTTTTCAATTATTGATTTTGCTGGAGTAACACATGGCTGGCAAACAAAGTTAGAGGATACATTTTTCATTAACAGCCAAAAACGTAATTCCAACCGCCAAAAAGCGCGCTCGATATAAAAAAAAACAATTCAAATCATTCATTTTTACAACATGTAGTCATAACATAATCTCACGTGACTATAATCGTCATTTAATCGGTTTTGAAGGAGCCAATCAAAAACTGAAGTACCTAAGCTTTATTGTCTATATTTGGATTGAAACGAAGATGAAGGAATTAGAAAGACAAGCTTGCCGTCATAAAAATAGCGCTTTGCTATTTCCTTCCAAATTAGACTAGGAGATCTTGCAGAAAATACTTGAATTCTAAAGGGTGTAATAACAATCTGACCTTCAAAAATTATTTAGCAAAAACTAGCATAGTTAATTTAATATATCAAACCAAAGCTCAGGCTGAAACTTGTTTCTAACTTTTGAATTTACTTTTTCTTCTGCATCACAACAGTAATTGTTTTGAACTTGGACTAGATGTGATTCTTTTTGAAGCTACGAAATCATTTTGGGATGCCACTATTTTGGGCGAAGAAGCTTGACATTTACTGCAAAAATTAGCAACTGGCATTTTGAATGGAAGCTAACGAAGCTTGTCGTACCCCAATGGCCCTTAGAACACCAGTGCTTCGTTTCTTCGCTAAATTGTTTTTTTTTTCAGTTTTTTGATGAGAAAATCCAAACCAATTTATTACTTTTCACTGCTTCAGAGAAAGCAAATAAGCAGTTATCCATTTTGAACTAGTTTAGTGACATAAGAGAGGTTTTTTTACTTTTTACTCTATTGGCATGACATTAAACTCTCTTTGTTCAATAGACATAAGTTCATTTTTAAAAAACAACTGTTTTCTAATTTAAATAACTAATTGTAGCGCAGCAGGATTCCCCAAAACTCGCGTATACAAGCTTTCTGGGCAAATTGGCGGTAGAGGTCTTAACAGACCATTTTTCTTTTCATTCTTGTCTTTTTTACTCCGGGAAAATTTCCGGGACAATTTTTTAATCTGGCATCCGAATCATCAATCACTCTTCACTTGTGATAATAACTCACACCTCTTTTGCATTTGAACAAACGAAATAAAATGTTCAACGTGAACAAACTTGTGTTTGCTAAGAGGGGAAATTGGGAATGAGCGTCAGTTGCTTCCGGTGAGTGCATCTGTTCATCGCCGCCCCCTTCCCAGAAAAAGTGGAGAAGTCAACAACAATCGCCTAATCAATCACGCCCACCTATAACTGAAGTTCATCGCCCGCGCGTGAACTGGTATCCGTGGCCATTCTATTTCTACTTTCTATTCTCCACCCGTACAGGGCTGCTGAAAACAAAAAAATCTTTGTTTTTTCAAAGTAACAAGCAAATAGTTAAAATGAGAGTAACTTGACTCCAAGTAATATTTACCCTTCTTTCCCTCTCTCACGCTCTCCCTTTTAGGTGAAATATTTAGTTGTAATTCGACTTTAAAGGCGGGTTTCTGGTGATATATTGGACTTCTTTTTATCTAATCTCACTTCATTGGGGATATGTCTATTCCGCAGTTCAGCTGGAAAAATCGGCCTGTTTTCTTTATTTATTCGAAAAAATAGCCACCAAGAATTATTACAAGTTGAGCCCACACCAATTTGTTCACGTTGCCGCTAATCTCCTCAATCGAAGTGGCGCATAGTTGCCCTCAGTCAATGCGAAACACCTGAGAAAATGAAATAAAAAGCGGGAAAATTATAGCCTTTTGCCGCAAAAAAAAGTTTCAACAATCACAAGAAAAAAGGACCTAACATTTACCGCCGTGCAGCATAGTAGTGCCGGGTTAAGGGATTGTTTAGTGGATCCATAATAACCATTTCAATTTTATACCCATAGTTCAAGGTTTTCAGTTTAAGTAAACTGTTCAAGCTTCCATCCTTTTCACGCATCTTCCATCCACTGCTGATTAAGTCTATTTTGGTTTCGTTTTTTAGAAGCGCGTCATTAAAATGAAACATATGTCAGAGCACTTTGTTCATACTTTGCCTAAATTCTTTAATAAATAAACGCAAATACGTTTTCGCAAATTGTATTTTGAATAGCAATCATGCTTGGTCGTTTTTATATGGTGTTACAATTTTTTTGCCTTGGCTTTCATATAACTTTTTGTTAACTCTCTGCGCTAAACCTGTTGGTTGCACATAATTGTTTATATATTATATAAAGACGCCTTTTTCAGGAAACGTAAAAAACTAAAACGATTATTTAATTTTCTATTTAAAGCGTCTTTATAGCGTTATTTTCTTTGATCTGTCATTGTCAGGAAAAAATGTTCCCTTAGGAAATTTAATCAATTAGTTATCGATTAAATTTTTTAATGAGTATGACTAAAGCTAGCAATTGTTTTTAAAAAAATTAGGTTGATTGATTCGGTAAGTCAATTTGAACTGGGCACGGATGAACGTCCGATAAAGCTCAATGGTCCGTACTCAAATGAAAAGGGTAAATGTTTTGCGATCGACGGAATTGATCGTAAAAGACCTCATAGTAGGCGAGCAATTGAAATAGGAATTATTAAATTCAGTTTAGATTAAATTCAGTCATAATTTTTAATCGAATTTCAGGGGAAAAAATTCGCGACATATGTTATTTTCAGTCATTAAAAAAGAAGGAGGGGAGCTTTTTCTAAAATTGAATACGAACTTTTGGAACTCTTTTAATCGGTTAAATGTTTCACCATAATATCAGGATGAATTCCGAGTCAGCTTTATATGACCTCATCAATCAAAGGGTCCCCGTTTCGATGCTATTTTACATCAATGTTCGGCCGATTGACCTTGTCTTTTCATTCTCTTACTCATGTCGTTACGAGTCCATTGTGTATACTTCTACAACCCTAACACATTTATACCGGCGCTTTTTAGGGGGAGCACGCCGCAAAAAGACCCAATTTCTTGGTCAAAAAATTCCAAAAAATCTCAAAAAGTATGTCTGTATAAGTAAGTATATCAGTGATTAACATTTTTGGGAGAGTTAACATCTCCATCTTTATTATCATTTTAGCTATGGTTAGCTAAAAACAAACTAATCAGCTGCACACAGTCACTGATCGCTGGCCACTTTGCTAATGATTTTTTTTCTTCAAAAAAGTGGAGTTTCAAAAAGGTGCCACAAAAGCGAATGAGATGGTGGTCACGTCATCTGAAGAGGCGATTCAAAGCACGTAAGCCGGCATTTTATTAAACTCATGATATGGTCATATGCATATAGTGTAATATTATAATTTTATGTAATTTTATAATGGTGGCTAGTTGTAGTAATAGTTATGTTTAAAAACAAAGCATAATCATGAGGTTTGACTGAGACTGCAGTTGAAGGGGGGGGGGGCAAAAAAGAGCAGCTTTGTTAAACGATTGTTACCAAGTACATCTGCACTCAGCGGGACAACTGCTGCTATTGCAGATCACATGTTGTCTGTTCTAAACTCTACTAAATATATGTGACTAAAATGAATTCTCACAGCAGCCCAGTAACTTAGATGAAAATGAACAACTGAGCCACTGAGTGATAGTAGATGGTGATGGCGGTGGTGCCACGCTTTATCGCACTGAAAAACAGACTAAAACAGATTATTAATCTATGTTAGAATTAGCCTGCTTTTATTTTATTTCTTCTGCTAAATTACCATATTTAACACAGCCAAAACTTGAACAGCCCACGTGAGAAAAACAAACAAATTATCAATGGTAGAATTCAGTTTACTACGCAAGCAAAGCGGCCCCAACCGAAGCTCTACTCACAGTCACGCGCTAAATGTTAGATACGCAAACTGTCAGCTGAGCGCGGCTACATATCAGATTTGCTTAATGAGCTTTATGAGAATTGTTGATTGTCTCCGGTGAAAGGTGAATTGTTGCTAAGAAAGCACAGTTTTTGATGCAAAAACATATGCAAGTTGAAGCTTGAAGTCAGAAGTTGTTCATTATCGATTTTAACAAAAAATGAAGTGCGCGTGATTAGCTTAGAAAGTGTTCAGATAGAGCATGATCTAAATTCCGGACATTAATAGATCATAAGTAAAGCAGAGGTTCATTTAATACATGTACAAATACGCCATCAGAAGAAGCAAGCAGAAAAAGTGAAGCACAAAAACTGATTTCGAGAAAAATTCCTCTTTACTAGCTTTTCTGCTTAAGCAGGAAAGAAGGACCAACACAGGAGTTGCGAGCTGTTCAGCTTTCTGCAGGCAACCGCTGTTGTGACCGTCGTTAAGATTTGCATAAAAATTTTTTGATTGTTTTTCTGGCCGGGTAGTGTTAGTGTTGCCTCAGCCTCACGCAACAAATCCGGCCTTTCGATTCAGAGTCGAAGACTGCTTAGCACTACCGCGCCAGAAACGAAGGCCGTCCAAGGTCAAACTTCAACCTGATGCCGACCGAAGTTGATTTGATATACTCATCTAATCCAATCCAAGTAATATCCCCTAGAGTCTGATTACAACAAAGGTAAACTTCCTTAAATGGTAATATTAGAGGTTTCATTACGCACCCCACTCGCCAAACAAACAAAAGGCGTTCTTTAGGATGGCATGCAAAATAAACTAAAAGCTTACTTACTTACTATAGATAGCTAAGCTGACAAAAGGATGCTTTCAACCTACTTGTTTTGGGCTACTGGAACAAGTTTGAGCTTTTGCTGTTTTTTAATTGCTGCGCATCAAAAGCGATTACTTTATTTGTTTTCCGAACAAAGAAGTTTTTTGGACAAACTAGAGAATCCCTGATTGTCCTAATCTGATAGGCTTTGTATTTACTGAACGATGACCGCAATTACCCCGCGTCCAGAAAACTACCCCACGTTAACAATGATTACAAATAAGGAAACATATTTACTTTTTGGACTACAAAAAGCAGCTGTTGTTTGTCTGAAATGATCAAAGACCAAAACTGCTCAACAGAAAATGACCTAAATAGCGCCGATGGAAACGTTCAAAAGATAAAAAAAGTATAAGATCAAACAAGACTGCTCGTATCAGGGCGAAGCCCTGAATGTTCCGACTGCCTTTTAAGGTTTATGGAGCAGTAATAACATAAAAAAATTAAATGAAATAAAATAAAATGAATTTTTTTTTTCTAAAATTTGAAATTTTTAATGAAAATCACCCCCCCCCCCCCCCCCCACACGCCATATAAAGTACAAAAAGAGAGATTTCGTTCCTTGTAACAAATCAATTATGGCAAATAAGCTTCGTTCAACCAATTTGGAACGATTTATAAGACGGATTAAATCTCCGCTTACGCGTTAATTGTCCCAAATTGGTCAAAATGGCAATCTTTAAACCCTCATAACTTTACGGAAAGTGATCACAGGTGAAATATCTTTTCAAATTTAAGCTCAGGACTACAATACCTTTTGAATGATATATAAAAAAAACTCCGTCAAAAATGGCTAGTTAAAAAGTCGAAATTTGTCTGAAGAAAAAAAAACAAAAACCACCCCGAGCACAAATATTCCCTTACTTTTGTATCGAAAGTCGGAACAATTAAGAAGAAAAAACCGACTAGATGAATCAGAAAAAAAATGTTCAAACTGTTCATGCCCTGATTTAGGCGAGCTTCTTCGCGCCTGAGAGTTTTCGAAAGGATCTGTAAGTTTGCCCCACTTACAGAAAAGACAGGGGGTTGGGTAGAGTTTTTCTTTTTAAATTCTTGTTTGTTTTCTGCTTAAATTTTTGAATATTTCATAGATTCCGTTTCAAGTGCATAGTAAAAGAGTGACTCATCATTTCGACAGGCTTACTTCTTAATCATCAGTCAGTAGTGAGTAATACCTTCTCACGTGTACAGATAGAAATATGTCCGGAATATTTACTAAGAGTAAAACAAGAAATATTGATAATATTACGGTTGTGTGAGGTTGTCACCATTTTACTTACTATATATGCATAACTAAATATTCACTTAAGTTTAGTTTACTAGTATTACTACCGTTCACCACACTAAAGGCCAAATGTGGGGAGGGGGGAGCTCAAGTGAACAGGATGCGGCTGGCTCTTTCACTGTTTACTTCTGCTCAGGTCCAGGGTCGTGGCCGGCCAAACGCAAACAACAGTTTCGGTTAGACATACAAACCGGGGCAGTACAACAGTGCCGAAGTGCAACAGTGTCGAAATACAACAGTGCCGAAAATGAAAATGTGTTCAACAGTGCCGAAAATCATCAATTTTCGGCATTGTTGCGCCTCATCATTTTCGGCACTGTTGTACTTCGGCACCGCTGAACGCCCCCATACAAACCACGCTACAGAATTGCCACCCCTTCAAAGAAAAGCAGTAAATTAGCGCTAGATGAAATTTGCTGAATTCTGATTGTTCGAAAATTTGACTAACTTAACCTACTTAACAATAGCCCCCCCCCCCCCCCCCCATTTCTTGAAAGGGGGTAATTGTTAAGCAGATTTGGACCATGTACGCCTCAAATGTTTTTCTTCCGATATTTTAGATCCAGATTACGAAAAACAAGTTAACACAATCACTCAGGATGTTTCAAAGGAGCTTTTGACAGTTTGAAGTACAACTAATGGCCTACAAACGGGACTGTGATTTGACTTAACCCGGGTTGACGTAGGTGTCCGCGTGTCCCATTTATGTTTCGCCTGACTCGACCCAAGCTGGCTATGTTTCGACGGTGCGCTACAATTAGTAAGAAGCGACAATTAGTAAAAAGAGACAATTCTGAAAGAGCTTGCTTCGCTGCGTTTACATTCGGCAGGAGAGCAATAGTGCAAGTGAGTCAGTGATCACCGCTTCATCTGCTGTGACGAAATGTCGCTTGTCACGAATTGTCGCCTCTGTGTTTTGACTGACTCGGCTGAATGAAAAGCGCGCTCGACTGTGTTCGACTCAAGCGTGATTTGTTCCGACCGACTCCACTCAAAATGTCTATGGTTCGACTGCTCGGACTCGACTAGTCCATTAGACTTAAGCGTGCTATGTTTTGATTGAACTCGGGCAAAAAGTGTGTTCGATTAGTTATTAATCAAGCGTGCTACATTTCTACCGACTGGACCCAATGTGGCTATGTTTCGATCTCTCGATTGAATAATAATCATAATATTAATAATAATCATAATTAACTGTTGTCATATCAGAGATTATTCAACAGACATTTGTCAGTTTACATAATTCTGATATACAAGGGCATCAAAAGGCCCGATAGGCCTAGTCAGGTGATGCCTTAATTGAGCAGTACAATTTCTAAGAAGTAGCGAGGAGTTTCTAATGTAAATTACTATCAGTTGCCCAAACCCTACAAACCCTCTCTTTTAGAAAAAAAAGATCTATCATTTTTTAATTATTTGTGATGTATAAATCGCGAAAATCACGGAGAAAAGTGTTTAATTGACCATCATTAAGATTGCTGACTGTATCAGCAAAATCTTCAAAAAAATTACACCCCTTCTTTTTGGGCTTTTCCCAGTGAAATTATTCGTTGGTTTGATTTTTTAAACTTTTCTCTGTTTCAATCTCCAAGTCCAAAATTAAGCTTTTTAAGAATTCTGTTTTTAAATCCTTCCGTAAAAGCTTAACTAAAGTTTTGATTATCTCGTATATGTGCAATTCTTTCACGGAGCACATCTTGTAGGTTTCCCTTAAATGTGTTACTAACTGATTTCTCCGTTTTCTTTACAAAAACTCTCAGAAATTGGTTTTGTTTGATTTCAAGTTTTTGTAGAGATGTTTTATTGGCTGTGCCGTACACTATAATCCCATATTGCAGTATTGGCTGAATATGACTGAAATAGTTTTTAATTAGTTGTGCTGTCGTTAGCACGTCACATAAGCGGTTCAGTAAACCATAGAAAATGTTCATTTTTTTGACACGAAAAATAATATGAAACTTGAAATTTAATTTTGAGTCCATGTGAATGCCCAAATATTTAGTAAAGAGCTTCTTTTTAGCATCATTAGTCCTTTTTTATATTGTCTATTTCTGTGGTTATTTTTCTATTAAAACTTATGTTTATTGTTTTGTCTAGGTTCAGAGTAAGCTTATTGATTTTCAACCAATTTACTATTTTTGATAATTCCTCATTCTTTTGGTGTAAGTTTTGATCTTTTTGCTTCACTGCCGTATAATCAACGTATAAATACGTATTCACTGATTTTGTAATCGCTGGTAAATCATTTTTCATTAAAATCAACAGTAGTGGCCCGAGCACTGATCCCTGTAGAACTCCACAGTGAATAGTTTCAATTTCGACATTTTTGAGCCTAGTTTGCCTACTTGTGAACTGTTTTTCAAATATGATTTCAACAATGCCGGTATGGGACCTCGTAGCCCGCAGTTGTCAGCTTTTTAGAAATGTATCATATGAAACTGTATCAAACGCTTTTTTGAGATCTATGAAAAATGCATGTGTTACATTAGGGTTCAATTCCCAATCATTTCGGATGTCTTCCATGGAGTTTACCAAGCATCTATTGCAGACTATCTAGGTCTGAACCCAAATTGGTTTTTAGTCAAAACACCATGTTTATCTAAGAAATCGATAACTCGTTTATGGAGTAAATTTTCGAAAATATTTTTGATTTCATTTTCTTATATATTTTCATTATATTTTAAGTTTCAAATAATTTTTTTTATTGTGCATCAAAGTTTAGTTACTATGTTAGTTTTTTGGGAAATCATTGTTTCTCGGAATTTTGTCTCACATCAATTTTAACTTTTTTCTTGAGTATGAATATGTTTCAACACCGTGATCTACTAAGTTTTGAGACAGTGTTGGATCATGTTTCCAAATCGTGTTCGACGAGAGGACTGTTCTCGAACACGACTTTTGGATCCATGCGTTGGACCAATTCGGTCGAAATATAAATTCAACGCCTCAACCTGACTGGAAGGCCCCAACCCGCTCACCCTATGCCGAACAGTTCCTATCGAGTAAACGCCAAAGGTTAAAAAAGACCAAATCAGAAAATTGTTCACGGTCAACTCTCCTAAAATGGTTGAAGGCTCGACGGTTCATTCATTGAGTTTGCTTCTATGTCAAGTATGTCAAGTGCATGTGTCGGTGGACCGAATAAATTTGATCAAGTTTATTAGCCTTTCAGTGCGTGTTATTGATTAACCATAAAAGGCCATTTGTATGAATGGAACTGCTATTAGAAGTGAACTGTGGACTCTTGCAACATATTAGCAAACAGAGTCACGAGTCTCACTCTCAAGCTCCAGTTTGAAGTTCTCAGAGATAATCGAATCCGTGTATGGTCAAAGGATCAAACGCATGGTCAACATCCAAGTTCAACAGTCGACATTGGATGCGTGTTTGACCTCAAAGCTAATACAAATTATTTTGAACGATGAAGGTAGCTAATAGCCTAATTGCCTAATATTCAGATGCATAATGACTAACTAGAACGAATTTTTGAGGCAGAAACAGAAAAAAAAATTTCTTCATTAGTATATGTTTAATATGGCCGACCGATTAGTTGGATAAACGATCGGGAAAACCGACTTCAGATGCAGATGAACTCATAGTAGGAAAACAGTTGCAGAAATAATGATTCAATTTTTGCTCAGTTTAAATCAATTTCAGCCATAATTTTTAATCGAATTTGAGGGGGAAAACTTGGGATATATGTTATTGTCAGTCATTCAAAAGAAGGAGGGGAGCTTTTAAAAATATAATACAAACTGTTTTGAACAGTTTTAACCGCTTCATGTTCTACCATAATACCAGTATGAATTTCACTTCAGAATCATATTATATACTGGGGCGCATTCCTTTCCCTCAGGGTTCCGTCCCCCTCAGCAACCAAAGTGTCCCATTTTCGATATCCATTTTTGCCTGATCAACCGTCAGTTTTTTAAAAGCGCCAATATACATTAATTTTTGTCAAAAACCTTTGAAAGATTGTCAAAAGTGACATTTTGCGGCAGAGAAGTTAGTGTCGACATAGAGTTTAATAGTGTTTTGGGAGAACTCGACAAATCAATTTAGTCGACCTAAAATAAAAGTTCGTCAACATCTTTTGAGAAAGTTCAAGATCCGACCAGGATAGATTAAATACCGTCGGTTTTGTGTCTTGTTTGTATTTGTTTTTGGGAGGAGGGGGACTCAACATTTCCATATTGATTAGTACTTTAGAAGCGGCTTACCTGAAACGAACAAATCTGCTGCACAGAGTCGCAGATCGCTGCCTACTTGATAATGATTCTTCAAGTTTTCAAAAATGAGCTACAAGAGCAGAGGGCGGAACGAACCTGCTTATTTCATGATAAATATCTACAGTTTTCGGAGAAAAACCGAGAATCGAAAGTTATGAAAACTTGCCATAGTTAGAACCAGTGTAGGTTTAAGTGAACAGGATCACAATACAAAATCATGGTTTGTTTTAAGCAGAACAAAGGAACAAAAAAAATAAATTTCGGAAAATTTAAAAGCAACCTTCTTTCAATTCTTTTTTTTTCAAATTTTGCTGTTGTTTGAGCTGGTGGGAAAGAGTAGCAAGACTAGCTTTGAACAAACCACCGATGGTTTCATTACCAAACAATAACAAATTTTAAGTTTCTTCATTAGCCTAAATGGATTCCTTTTTCAATCTAAATTAGTCAAATAAGCAATCATTTTAAACCAGTTTTCTCTGCAGCGAGGAATGTTTCGACAAGTACCAACGGAGCCATGACTAAAAGGGCTCTGGTATACTGTTTCTTTCAACTCTATCTGAAGGTTGTTTGTAATACTTTGTTGGTCCCGAAGTTACTCCCAGTGTACATGTGAGAGGTCAGACAAGTAGAAAACAGCTTTAAAGACTCAAACTTGAAATCGTCCTCTTGGCTTTAATGCCAAAAGCTTCGAAGATGAGCGGTCATCTCAGAATTTGAGCAAAAGACTAAGGTTTGTATCAGCATGCAATTGTTTTCCAAGTTTGTGAGAAAAATTTGACCATTTGGTGAATGAATGGGAAGGAAGATCTAAGCAGAGGACACAAGTCTTTAACCACTCGTGTCCTCTGCGTAGATCTTCCTTCCCATTCATTCAGCAAATGGTCAAATTTTTCTCACAAATTTGGAAAACAGTTGCATGCTCTTACAAACCTTAGTCTACTGCTCAAATACAAGATTTAGTTTGAAAACTATCTTCAAGTATTGCACATTGGTGTGTTCAAACTTTGATTTTCAAAACAACTGATGTAAGTGCAAACGTTCACATAAATACTCTATTCATCAAAACTTATTGTAATGAAATTATTTCAAAACCCCAAACTAAAAGAACTTATGTTTCATTCAATCCACAAAATGTGTTTAATATTGCTCTGCTTTTCAACCATTGGATTCAAATTTTGAATTTCTAACAATATTGTATGAACGTGTTGTATGAACCGCGATGTATGAACGTGTTGGTTACTGAATCCAAACGGATTGATAAACGAGATCTCCAGCGTTAGCCCGACAAAACAACTGATTCATAAAACCATTTATTAGTGTCTGAGCTGCTGCTCATAACGATCACTGGCTTGACGCCTTACAAGGTCAAACGACCAAAAAGAACATTTACTCACATGGTGAGCTAAGTACGTATATATACGTATATATTATTGCTCCGTCTTTCGAAGAAAGTTAGGAATATATATGCTAGGGGTGGAATTTTTTATTCAGATCACTTTTACAAATCTCTGGTTCCTCGGAGAGTTTTTTAAAATTCTATATATGATTCAAACTGCAACACTTAATTTTTGATATTATCAGCCTCAAAACTCATAACTTTTGCTAAATTTCAAATTACCAAAATTATCCGAGACCAAATAAAGGGCAGTCGGAACATTCAGGGCTTTGCTGTGATACGAGCGGTCTTGTTTCAAAATATATTTCATTAGAGCTCAAGTCAGTGCTATATTCGAAGTGTTATAAAAAAGATCTGTTTTGATTTTTTCTCCATTTTTTTCAGCAAAAAAATGCATTACGTACTTTCTTTGAAGAACAAAAACCTTAACTTTTTTCAGTGATAAATCTATAATTTAAAATCAAATATCTTAACAACCATGGTAAGATAGCGCAATGTTTGTAAGCTACCAAATCTAGACTACCCTGATACCAAAAATGGTCACGCATGTTCAGTGACAACATTGGCGCATTTACTAGAGCTGAAATGTTTTATAATGAGCAGTGTTTTAAAACAATTACTTCATGCAAAAATACAACAACTCATGCGGAAATTAGTTTGTGAATTGTTTTGAAGCGGAAATTAGGCTACCAAGCATGCAACGAAAAACTTCATGTTCTTCACGGACGAATAAAACTATATAATGATTGAGTGCGATAAATTATATTTAATTCTAAAATAATTCTTCTGCCCCTCACTCTTTGGATCATCTCTTAGAAAAAAAAGTACCTCGGATCAACGAACACATTTTTTTGTTCCGACTTTCGAAAAAAGAGGCGAAATATTTGTGCTCTGGGTGTTTTGTTTACTCCAGACAAATTTCGATGTTTTTTAAATTTTTTTCATATTATTTAAGATGGTCGGGCTCAAATGTAAAAAACAATAACCAGAGATTGATTTTCGTAAAATTATGGGGGTTCAAAAAATGGTGTCCCACTCTTTAACCCTACGATATTTAACCCCCTATGTTTACACCCCCTATATTATAACCCCGTAACATGATAACACCACAACAATTTAACCCCCTTTTAATGACGATAATTTGTTTCAAATTAAGTCTTTTTTATAAGTACAAGAGTAGTCCAATTAAGTTTACTAATTGAGGCCTGAAAAGCTAGTCTTAACTCACTTGATGCCTCTAGCATCTCAAAATAATTGCATTTCGATTAGTGAGAGAAATAATCCCTCACTTACGCGTTTAAAACAGAGATAACCTACATGGTGCTAATTGAAGGCAACAAAAGACATTTGTGAGTTTTACAAAAAAATCATACTGCCTATTTCTTTAACCATTGTTATACTACTCTATCAGATAAGATATAATGTTTGAGGCGTCATTCCATTTCACTTTATCTTCGAAAGAAAAACAAATGCTAGTGGTATCAGGCCACGAGTATTACCTTAAGCGCAAAAACAAGACAACAACAAATTAAAACTGCTCGAAGTACCAAACCCATAAATGCCGCGCAACAGCAATTACGGATGGAGAAAACTTTATTGAAACGAGGGGTCAACATAATCACGAAATTTCCACGGGCAAACCTGATGCTCGACTAGTTTTGAAAAACATCAAGGATTTAAGCGATAGTAACACCCCAACTGTCGCAGTCGCAACCGCCATTCAGCCCATTACAGACGACATTGCCACTCAACTAGCCCTAACATCCAAAGAAAATTTGGTTCGCACTGCACAACGAGCGCGCAAGCAACGAGAAGAAGTCTTACCAGTCTCCCCAGCAAACAGGAGTTTCAAAATACCCGAACTGTTTAAAAATTTTACAAGATTTGACAGTGGGCAAAATAATCACGAGAGAATTATTTTATTCGGCGAACCTGAAATGCTACGTGTGCTTGAAACATCCAACTTTTGGTTGGCTGATGGAACTTTCAAAGTCACCCCGAAAATGTTTTATCAACTTTACTCCATATACGTTAGTCTTTCAGGAATAGCCCCCGCTTGCATATATGCGTTCCTGCCAAATAAAACGGAAAAAACTTACCACCGTTTCTTAGAAGCCCTAAAAATACTAGCCCCTGATAGAAGACCTGAAAAAATTTTACTGGATTATGAGCAGGCCGCTATTCAAGCGATTCATAAAAATTTTCCCGAGTCCAAGCTCTCGGGATGTTTCTTCAATCTTTCACAAAGTTTTATGAGAATAATCGTGGAGCTCGGATTGAAAAAGGATAACGAAACAAACCACGAGTTCGCTTCAGCTTTCAAAATGTTACCCGCACTGGCTTTTGAAAAAGAAGAAATAGGAAATTCATACGATAAAATTGTGGAGGAAATTCAAATAGTTTGCGATCGCACCATAAAAGAGGCGGAAAAATTTGCGAAAGTCGACGAGATTTGCCTTTATTTTGGATCTAACTACATAAAAAGTCTCGTTCCGAATCGGGAAGCCCTATTCCCCCCTTCATTATGGAATCAGAGGGATGCGGCATCATCGGGTTTGGCCAGAACAACAAACGCTGTAGAGGGCTGGCATTATGGCATACAGCTAT